>NC_134484.1:471874485-471971985 GCF_040206685.1 Ascaphus truei
CTCGAATGATTTTATAAATATCAAAATGGCCCTTGGCAGAAAAAAGGTTCCCCACCCCTGCCATAGAGAGTGACTCGGAGCCAATTGCAGCATACCCGGAACTTGCTTTTTTCTATCATCGGCTCTTGCGAGAGAGCTAGTGTCCAGGACAGTGGACGCTCCGATACAAGTAGAAGGGGAAAGTAGCTGAGTAAGCAGCCCGTCAACCAGCGGAGGATCAACGCGCCCAGTGGGTCTGGAGGATACGTTGTTAGGACTCCAGAGGTGGTTGTGTCAATGTTGCTTCCCATGCCATTAAAGCGTTTGTAGTGATTTGAGTGGTCCTGGTCCATTACCTTCTCATCGGGCAGATGCTCCGCCTCACCTTCTCTTGTAGCTTGTGACCAATATCGGTGGGAGCACGCCGAGGCTGCCAGACGTCCACCGACATCCACCCGCACAAAACAGTGAGTTTTCCTATAAGGATTTATCTTGGCTGCTCGTTTTAAAACCTACCTCGAGTCAGAGGCTACTGGGTGTTGCCATACTACTGTGACATTTAAGGTCTAAGTGTCGGCGGGGGACATTATGAACTGACAGCTGTGGTGATTTTGGATTTCATTTACTGGCTACACGCAGTTCTACTATACCGGTCTTTTTTCAGTTGCGCCACTAGGGGGCGTGGGGCTCCCTTCTTCTCTACAAAGCTCCCTGTGAAAGATAATATTCTTTGCGCAATACCTACTTGTCTCTTGTAAGTAGGATTTCAATTTTTGCTAGCGTGAGGAGTGGATTCGATTTTTATGTTTATTTTTATTGATTATTAAATGTATCTTTTTTACCTTACTTTCTTGACTATTTCCTACCTCTGAGGAAATTACCATTCCTTTAATATTAGATTATTTTTCTCTACAGTATATACCTACAGTATTACACTATGTTTCTATATTTTTCTCTTTCCATGTGCCGAAATCCACCTGGATCCCCAAATCAGCATAGGACTAATTTGGAGTAATAATCAAAAGGACACTGCATATGGTTGTATTTATTATAAGATTGATTCCTTTATCACACTTTGTTATCACATTAAGTATTGCTACACACTAGGCGCCACACAGTAACACTTTTTTCTACAGTATCACATCTGACTAGGGTAGTCAGAGTCACTTATTGGCAGCCACACGATCACACGACAACAATTAAGTTTAATTGACTTTTAGGGTATGTAATTTTCACGGTCATCACATAATTTCCCCATACACTACAGATATAATAAATAATATATCTTTTGAATAGCGCAGCACATTCCTTGTTCATGGATCACTACTACGCTTCTATCTCCTACCCTTACCTGGCTACTGACGACTATGGAATCCGCAATCCGGACTCGGCTTCGCGACTCCAGGTCGGTGTTTCAGTATCCCCACCTCGGCCCTGCAGTCCAGTCCTGGTTTGTGGCGAGTACACCGTTACCCCCTCTCCCGTACCCTCCCTGATACTGGTCTGAGTTTTGATATGGTCTGGGAGGACCTTGGTTTGTCTGTTCCTGCAAATTACAGATTTGTAGAGCCATTAATTTTGTTTTTAAAGATTTAGACTTTTCTGTTTCCGTTTGAAACAGGATTTGCATGTCACGCAGCAGTAACAATATCTTTCAATGGTTTGAACTTCCACACAACAGTACTATTTTTAATGGAGTTTCCTTTTTTAGATTGCAACCCATTAACATACTGTATGCAGCCACTACAGCCTGAGGGTCAGTCTCAGGTGCATTTGTGGTACCGGAATGCTGTTCGAATGTTACTTTTCAGCGATCAGCATAATCGGCCAGATTTTCATCTTTTTCTTGTTTACATTGATTTTGTTTTAGTCCAATAGGTACGTCGGGGGCAATCCTCAGGGATTGCTTTCAGAAGGCTTTCCCTATCTTGTTCATTGGGTCATCAAGACCTGGGTCTTGAGCTGCACATCAGGACTGGACAATATCTCTCCCTACTGCAGGACCCAGGTCCAGGGTACCAGCAGCAGATAACAGGATTCAGCATCTTCAAGAGTCCTCGGCAAAAATTCAGGAGAATCTCAGTAAGGCTCGCTCTATGCAGAAAAACAGGCTGACCAACATCATCGCGAAACACCTACAGTACGTACAACCCGGGACAAAAGGTATGGTTGTCCACAAAAAACATCCGATTGAAGGTCCCCACAGGTAATCTGGCACCGAGGTTAATTGGCCCATTTTCCATTATTGAGAGAATCAATACGGCGGCCTACCGGCTACGGTTGCCTGAATCTATGAAATTCCTCAGTGTTCCATACGTCACTACTCAAGCACTTCATACAGGACCCTCAGTCTCCGGCTTAAGGGGTTTCAAGTTCAAACCGTTTTGAACTCCAGGCTCACCCGAGGAAAGATCCAGTACCTGGTTCATCGGAGGGGCTTCGATCCCGAGGAACGTTCGTGGATCCCAGGGGATCAACTACATGCCCCTAGACTTGTTCAGGCTTTTCACCGAAAATTTCCCTCCAAGTCTTCCCTGGGATGCCTGGAGATCACCTCTGAAGGGGGCGGGGTGGTACTGTGAGGATTGAGGTCCTGTCCCCATGACGCATCCCGTGACGCATTTGGTGACACCCCTTGTGTGAGCGCCGCAGTTCTCCTGTCGGGAACAGACCTAGGCTCCGCCCCGTGCCGTGTCCATTGACGCAACAGATGATGTTCTTGTCTCCACTTCACACCAGCATCGCAACACTAGGGGCACTCGAGGGGTTAATGCTATCAATAACTACTCCTCACCTGCAGTGCACACCACCCGTTTACCAGTGGACAGAATATGTGTGATGACTCATTGCCTGCAGCCTTCCCATTGGCTCTCTGTTCTTTATATGCTCAGTCAGCTCCTAGGCAAATTGACTGAGCATAAACTTCTGTTTATGTGACTAGTGCTTGCCCCAAGCACACTTCTGCCTTGCTGTTGCCTTGTTAACCCTTGCCTTCCTTGCTCCTGTTTGACTTCGGCTTGTACCTGGACCTCCACCTTCTCTGACCCCTGACCTCGGCACTTTATTGGACTTCTACTCTCTCTACTCCTGGACCCCGGCTCCGCACTACGACTATCCGATCTCTCCAATCCTAGACCACGCCAAGTACCCCGACCATTCTGACATCTCCGACCTTGACCCGGCTACACGACCTTCACTCTGCACTCCGGTCTTGGTTGCTCGGTTGCAGGTCGTGGTTACAAACATCCCCCACGCGGTCCTGTCCTGTTTGTGGCGAGCACTCGTTACACACACTTAATTCCACTGTAATGTATTGAAAACAAAGCTTTTAACACATATGACTAACAACCTGACATGTTTTGGAGAACTATTTTACCCATTAAGAGGAAAAAACCCAAATCGAACTACCACACACAGGGCTCCTAACAGACTTCTTTTGGGACCCGGAAACCAGGGTGTTTTCATTCTGAAAACCGGACCTCAGATTATCCCACCTGCAGAGGTTTTAACCGGTTTTACCAAAAGTTGTCCAACAGATTGCTTAAATGGTTACAATAAAAGGATGGTGTCGCAAAAATAGGACCAAGCATAGTTACACATCTCTTTACCCAGGAACCCGCAAAAAAACAGAGGTTTTTTTTTAAAATAAACAAGGTTTCACTTACCTTTCGAGCAAAAAAGACATGCTGATACTCCTGGGGTCCCCACAAAGCTTTAGCCATCAGAGTCATGACACCAAATATTGTGGAAGAACCGAAATCCGCTCTGACTTTAGGTAAAGCAAATCTGTTGAAAACTTTTATTTCCTTCAGCTGCAAGCAAGAGTAGCATTTCCATGCAGTCAAACATCCGTCTGATATAACACAAACGCACTGAAACTTAAACTAAGCAGTCTAGTTAATACCAAGGGGTAAAAGGTGTGCATGCATAAAATCTCAATGTCTTACAACACTGGGCGTTACCTTATGGTTTCTGGCAGTAAAACAGTTATATGCGACATAAAGTAACATTATTCCTGCAAACCAGACATAAAGGGGCATCATGAGGATAGACAGGCCAGCTTCCCCATTTCAAGGGAAGCATCTGGACTAGTGGGTTTCTGTATGTCCGTTACGTCTCTCTGTTTCATATTTTAAAGTAAAGCAGTTACAAGACATTATATTGGGTAATATAGGAAAGTAAAGAAAAACGCACTGTATAAGCATTTTATAAAATAGACTTACACACAATTTATTTCTTCCAATAATGCTTAGCTGTGGCAAAGCAAGATTCTACATTTTTATTTCTACACCTGCTCGGTCTGTGTTCGGCTGCTCCTCACTTGGCCTATCAAGGTTTGTGTCGGTGCTTCTTCAGTGGTCTAAACACAAGCCACGCTATCTGCTGATCCCCATTGGCTAAATGCTGCAACACTCTTACCGGACCACCCTGCGGCCGGGCGGAGCACCATCTGTTCTTCCTCATCCCGTATTCCTCATAATAGCTCTACAAACTTTGGGGGAGACGCTTTCTGTTCTCAGAGTTGCAAATAGAGTCAATATATCCCCGGATGGTAGCCCCCTGATCAATTGTTTTACTTGGGCACGATACCATTCAGGAGTGATACCCTTATTCCTCACGACCTTCAGTAAAGCCATCTCCAGTCTGCACAAAAACACAAATAGTTTCTCACCCTCATGTTGATACATTCCATGGAATCTAAAACCTATCAAAGACACCATCAATGCCCTTTCGCTGTATTATAGGGCTCAAAGATGGAGCGCTTCGGGCGAAGAAGACTATCTTTCCAAAATAAATGACGTTTATTCTAAAATGTTTTTAATCTAATAAAGTTTTACAGAAAATGTTTTTAATTGAGTACTTTATTGCAGTTATTGTTTAATTTTTCATTATTGTTTTGCAAGTTTCTCAAGCCGATGACAACACCGTGTTCATGCAGGAAACCCATCCATCAATACTGTCCGGTAATGTACTGTACTTTATAATTCATGCATTTACAGTATTTAAAAAAAAAAAAAAAAAAAACTCAATTACGGTACAGGCAGTCCTTGGTTATCCGACAAAATGCGTTACTCAAAATGGCGTTGGATAGTGAAACGTCTTAATGCGAAACACGTTTTCCCATAGGAAAACTGTTTAAATGAAAGGTTCCATTCCTACAGGCATTTTTAACATAAAAATACACCAAATATTTTACTCGGGCAATAAGATATGCAGCACACACATAAATTATATAGTGTATATACTGTATTATAATATATTATAAAGTATAATATAATATTATATACACAAACAACTTTGCAAAGCGTCGTAAGAGCGTTGGATAAGCCGTTTTGGCGTTGTAAAAAGTGAACATTGGTATGCATTGCATAGCATTGGATAAGTCATTCGTTGTAAAAAAAAGGACTGCCTTTATGAAATATTTCAACATGTAAAATATGCAACAATAAGATGTCGGTTAGCAGTTTAAGAAGATTTTATTATTGTCTTATTCTAGTCCTGTATTTAAAAGTTGCAAAAATTCATGTTTTAGTCATTGTTTTAATTCTTGTGTTTATTTTGCAGGTTTAGCGGGCCAATTACAACACTGTGTTTGTGCAGGAAGCACATCCAGAAACACTGTCAGGTAATATACAGTACAGTATACATTTTTATTTTTTTTACATATTGTATGCGTTTAATTCAGATTCCATAGAGACGCATGCACATAATTTCAATGACGCATATGCATTTCAGCTAGGTTCCATAGAGACACGCATGCACAGAAAACACACACGTACTGTATAGTACCACACATGTAATTCGCGCAGGAGATTACTGTATTTATTTGCGATTATTAATATAGAATATTTTCTCTTTACAGGTGAAGATGTCCAAGAGCCAGCCAGCCTGAAGATGCAGAAAGAAGATTGTACATTTGGAACAAAAGCGAAGAAATATGTATTATTATATTCTTCATAAACATAGTTACATAGTAGATGAGACGTACTGTATGTCTTTTTTCATCCTCAAGTTGAACCTATGATAAATTTATCGACAGATACTTTATCCTATATCCGTACTTACAGTATGTTGATCCAGAGGAAGGCAAACAAAAAACCTGAGTGAAATATCATCCAATGATTTCTCATAAGGGGAAAAATAAATTCATTCCAGACTCCAAATATTGGCAATCAGATTACTGCCTGGATCAACATCCTTCCCATGTTTACTTATTTGTTATATCCCTGTGTACACCTTTCCAAAAAAATATCCAACCTTTTTTAGACTTATTGTATCTGGCATCCCAGTCTCCATGGGTATTGATTTCCACATTTTAACTGCCCTTATTGTAAATAACCCTTTCCTTTGTCCTTTCCTCCAACCTTGAGGGAGGACCCAGTGTCCTTTGTACTGCCCTTGGGATGAATAGTTCTTTTGAAAGCTCCTTGTACTGTCCCCGTATATATTCATATATAGTTAACATATCCCCTCTTAGATGCCTCTTTTCTAATGTAAACAAATCTAATTTAGCTAGCTTCTCCTCATTAATCATATTATCCATCCCCTTTATTAATTTGGTGACTTTTCTCTGCACTCTCTAGTTCCAAATTATCTTTTGTTTTCCATTAGGTGTTCCTGAATATTATCCCATACTAAACCTTCAAGTAGCTTCCCCACTATTGATGTCAGGCTTACAGGTCTGTAATCCCTGGTAGTGATCTAGCTCCATTTTTTAATATAGGCACCACATCTGCTTTACGCCAATCTTGTGGTACTGAGCCTGTGGAAATATTTCATCGTCAGATCATGCACCTATAGAGCTACGGTGCACACAATTAACGCTAGACAGACCTGGAGCAAACTGGAAACTGAATGAATCCCTCCTGAAAATCCCGGAAACCACTCAAATAATTGCAGAAGAAATAAAACAATATTTTAAGATAAATGCCGGCTCAGTGAGCTCCCATCTATCCCTTTGGGAGGCCCATAAGGGTACGCTGAGAGGGATTCCCATTGGTATAGCGTCAAGGCGGAAAAGGGAAAGAGAGGCGAAGATCCGGTTATTATAATCTTGACGAAGTGAGAATATGACGTAAGGGGGGGGTCTGACATAACAGCACTGGGATCTAAGCAACCATTTTAAGTCAGCATCCGTCTTAGGTGCCTGATATTGTCTATTGTCTGTATGAAAGTTGGTATGGAAGTTAGTATAATGACACATTTTTTTTTCTTTTCGGCTCCTGAAGGTTTTGATATTAAGCTGTTCAGCTAACTACAAAAAGACCTTGAAGAGGGGAGAAAAAGCGCAAATGTTATGAAAATAAGAGACAGATAGGCACTGTCTTGCATTCCGAGGGAGGTGCCCATGAAGTTCCGTATGTAGAGAAAAGGTCAACGGCTTGTATAAGGAATATTAGCTGAGTCATTTCATTTCATTTATGCATCCATAATAATGCTTTAACACAATGTGTTCATATTCATATTTTGTTTACTTAATGACGACACGCAACCTCGTATAGGGGGCATGGGTTTAGTATTTTGTGTATAAATAAGGCCTGTATGCCACCATGTCGTTGGGAGAGTTTTATTTTGAAACTCTCCTCTGCGTGTGCACCGTACACTGCAATAAACTTATTTGCCATTCTGCAAGATATATCCTCAAACTTGTGTTTTTTATTCACAACTTTCACAATCTAAACTAAAAAACCTCTCAGATAATCATAAACAAACTAACAACCCAGCCATCCTCACAAAACTGAAGGATGTAAAAATCGAATTAAACCTATTATTATTAACATCCCAAGCGGATATTTCATTGAATTGGTCAAAGAGGAAGTTTTTCGATAAAGCGAACAAGCCAGATACTATGCTTGCAAACAAATTACGATATAAAACCCCTAATTATAATATTCAAGCTATCAGAAGGAAATCGGGTGTTGTATCCGGAAATCCTAAAATCATAGTAGATGAATTCAAATTATATTACGAGAATTTATATAACGGAGATAAAATAGCGCATAATCGTCATACCGAAAGAGCTCGTGGGAATTTTCTAGCAAGCTCTAAACTCACAAAGGTGACGGATGAGGAGAGAGAATGTTTGGGCAGAGAGTTTACCCTAGAAGAGGTCTCCCAAGTAATCGATAATTTAAAGGCCTCAAAGGCTCCGGGGCCAGGCGGCTTCTCAGGCCTATATTACAAAATTTTTTATAAATTATTAGCTCCCTACCTGCTCAAAATGTTTAATGCGGTATTAACAGGAAATCCCTTTCCCGAGCAAATGCTCCAAGCGTCGATATCAATAATCCATAAACCAGGAAAAGACCCATTAGACTGCAAGAGTTATAGGCCCATCTCACTCATTAACACAGATATCAAAATCTACGCCAAATTAATTGCCAATAGATTAAGTCAGATCCTACCTAGGCTGATACACCAAGATCAAGTCGGATTTGTTAAAGATAGACAAGCGGCCGATAACATCCGACGAATCATTGATCTGCTAGAAATAGCCAATTACAACAAAGTAAAAGTTATGGTGTTAAATCTAGATGCCGAAAAGGCTTTTGATAGGATCGACTGGGCATATAGTGTAGCCAGGTCACCCTTTGCCCCCTGCGACCCCCTCGGGAGCCTCCGTGGGCACAAGCGATGCCGGGTACTGCCGGAGGACAGCGGCAGACCCGACGGCCATCCCAAGGGTGGGGGCCGTTGCAGGGAGCGGTGCGCTGTCTCCGCGAGCAGGCCGGTTGCCGGGGACGCGATCGGGCGGTTGCTAAGGCCGCGGTCGCGTCTCTAAGGTCCCGGCGGCCGGCGAGGAGAGCGCCGCCATTAATTAGCCATTCGCACATGCGCAGTGATCGCGCATGCGCAGTTAGAGCCCCAGAGGCAGGGAAAGTCGCGCGAGGGCCAGAACAGAGTAGGGAAAGGTTGAGGAAGCTCCCTATAGCTCGCGCATGCGCAGGAAAGGCGCGCACGCGGCCCCAATGCCAGGATAGGCTCTACGGGACTACAACTCCCATGGAGCATAGCGAGGGAGGCACCAGGTGCCTCATAGGAGCCAATAGGGCTGCAGGACTGCCCTGGAGGAAAGGATACATTTCGCGGGCTTGCACCACGCTAGTCAGTCAGCTGAGGGACCCTGTGAGGGAAGGAGGTAGGGTACAGGAGAGAGGGACTCCCCTGTATTAGGCCAGCACCCCCTTTGGTCCAGGATAGCTCAGCTCCCCAGTAAGGTGAGTGTTGCCAGGGGCAGCCCTCAGGTTAGGGACCCTGCCACTTATATTAGTGGGAGCTGAGAGAAGGAAGTCTGCAGTTAGAGAGTTGGAGTCAAGGAGCTGTTAGGGAAGTAGGGTGTAGGGAGCGAGTGCAGCTTCTGCCCCATATAGGTACCTACACTCCAGGTAGACCCCAACTCCCCACTAGTTGGGTGGGTAACTGTTGAGGAAGGTGATAGAGAGTTGGAGCCAGGGAGCTGTGAGGGAAGAAGGGTGGGGGAGTGAGAGCAGCTCCTGCACCCCATAGGTACCCACACCCCAGGTAGGCCCCAACCCCCCGCTAGCGTAGTGGGTTAAGTACTGAGGGAGGCCCAAGATAGGGACGCTGCCCTTAGTGTTGTTAGAGTGCTGCATTGTCAGGGTCACAGCGAGCAGTGCTGTGAGGTCTGATAGGCAGGCACCTTGTTGCGCAGCACGTTGGCTGCAGCCTCCAGTGAGTTACAGCTTGCTGCGGTAGGCGCTGGGACTAGTCAGAGAGTAGTGGGTCTGGAGAAGGGCTATAGCTGTTCTAGTCACCTTGAGGTAGCGCTAGGGGTAGGATGCCTGAAGGGATAGCCTGTTAACGAGGTCAGGAATTCTGGAGAGGATCTGCACTAGGCTAGCCAACAGTAGGTAGACGCCCAAGTACTGCATGGAAGAGTACTCTAGTCCATTCCAGATCACTTACCGAAGGGACTTGGGTAGTTGGGGGAGTGGGACAGGTCATTACCCCTGCAGGCCCTAGGAGTTCCCCAAGCCACTACAGGTTGCTGTACTACAGGGACAGGCCCTAGGTTAAGGTTCCTGTCACGTTAGTAAAATTTATATATATAGGGACACAGCGGCTGATGCTGTTCCTGTGGAAGCGGTTGGACCCACGTTGGGGTCCACAGAGACGATTCCAGAGTGGGACCGCCCTAGTGGTCCGCACGTGCAAGGAGTTCGGTTGGAGGATCAGACGGACTCATCACACGTCTGACCCTTTGAGAAGTTTGTTGCTGACCCGAGCACCGGAGGGCTCGGCAGGTATTATACCATCACATGTGCACCAACAGGCCTAGAGGTTCTTAGTGACTGCGCAGTCACCCATTGACTATCTCTGTAGGAGTACGGGACATTGGGTGGGGTTCTTGGGACACTGGGTGGGATCACCTAGTGTTTGGGAATCGTCCTGCGAGACGTCACTGTTAGTGTCTCACCGTGAGAGAGACACAGGTTATCATTATTATTCGTTAGTAAAGTCCTTAGTTATATAATCACTGTGTGTGTGGTTTCTGATTGGGTTCCTATGTAGGGTCATTCTACACTTCCATAGAATCCTACACAGGTGGAGGCGCTGAAAGAAGATTCGTTCCAGAGGATTCACCCCAGGCTCTCATTAGCGGAGGCTCAGACCTCCTGTGAGCCTGCAGGTATACGCACCACACCGGTAACACTACATGTTCTACTCACCCACACTACATATGAGATTGGGTGGGGTGGAATACCCGTTACACTTAAAAGATACGCTTGGAGCATTTGGATTCGATAATAACTTAGTCATGGCCATAATGGCGCTTTATGCAGGCCCATCAGCTAGAGTCATTCACCAAGGCTTCCCTTCAGACCTCTTCAAGATCAGGAGTGGAACAAGACAGGGATGCCCCCTCTCACCTCTGCTCTTTGCCATGTGTATGGAACCATTGGCGGCCCAAATTCGGGATAACCCAGACATCTCAGGGATTGAAATAGAGTCCCAAACCCATAAAATAGCTCTCTATGCGGATGATGTCCTTCTGATATTGTCCAAGCCCCTTACCTCTCTTCCCAATCTTTTCAGCTTGTTGCATAAATTTAACAAAATCTCAGGGTTCAAAATAAATCAATCAAAATCAGAGGCCTTGAATGTCATGATTCCGAAGACAGAAGAAAAACTCATATCACTTAACTTTAACTTCCGGTGGCAAAGCAAGGCGATCAAATATCTAGGGGTTTTTATCACCCGGTACTTTAAAGAAATCTATAAAGCTAACTACCCCAAACTAATTCGGGCCCTGAGAGAAGATATAAGGCGCTGGTCAAAATTCAACATTTCATGGATTGGCAAAATATACAGCATAAAGATGAATTTACTCCCACGCATATTGTAGTTGTTTCAAACACTCCCAGTGCCCATCAATTTGACGGAAATACAAGAGTTACAAGCCACTTTATCCAAATTTATATGGGGGGGCAAAAAGGCGAGAAATAATAAACAAACACTATTGAAACAACCGACAGAAGGTTGCGTGGCAGTACCTTGCATTTCTACCTACAACAATTTTTATGGTTCGATATATTAATTATTCATTCAATGCTATATTTTGTTGTCTAAAGGTGAATTGCTCTAGGATGGGGTACAAACAAATTAGAGTCTAGTGGCATCTACTATGGTGAAGTAATATCATATAGAGCAATATTTGTTAATGTTTTCCAACAATACGTACTCCACAGAATGAATTAAGTATTTCAACGTTCTAAATTGTTTACATGACCTCAATGTCATCATGAGGGTGCATATTTGTTTTTATACGAGTATAGCAATATACTTGTTTTTTTTTAATTATTTGGTGTTGTAAATTTTAGCTAATAAATTGTTTAATGTATCGATTTGAATATGTTGTCACTGACTGCCCAATTGAGCTTGCTGTTTTTGGCATGCGTTTTATCTATTAATGTATGCCTTAATACATATTTCTTTCCACAAACACTCATTATGGTTCTAGTAGGTGACCGTCCTAGCACAGTGTCCGTGATTCGTTTGTTATCTCGGGTTCTTGTGTGTGATTGTGTTACTAATGGAGCCATTATTGTGTTTATATATAGACACAATCTATGTATCGGCCCGTTTAAATGATTTCATATCTGTGTTTGAAATTGCTCCCCCGCGCATGCGCGTACCGGCGGGATGGGGGATTTTCCATAGCCGCTGCCAGGGTTAATCACTCGTACTCCGGTGGAATCCCCAGTGGGCGTGTTCCCCGAGACGATGTGGTGACAGACACACGGCGGGTTACTCTCCTGCACTTGGCCGTGGGGCGCACCCGCTGAGGATGCGATTCTTATTGGCCAACAATGAGTTGTGACGTCACAATTTAGCGCGAGATTTGGCAGTCAGCTGTATTTAAATGCACTGCATTCCGTGTAAAAGCACTTCTTGATAAAGTGCTAGGCACGAAACGCGTAGAAGGGTTGCATCCCTCGTTTTTATGACTTCCTAATAAAGATAGATTTTTGCCAGACCTGCTCTTTGCCTTGATCGCTGTGCGCTGCACACTCTCTACTGTTGGACTTCATACCCTATACAGCAGCATGCGTTGGAAGGGAGACTCTGGAGGCTGTGAATACTGTGAGTACCTGACCTAGGGCTAGCCCAATGAGGTAGGGGAGGGTGTCTCTGGACAACCTACCCCAACCTTCAGGGTAACCTTAGTGCCCCCCTCCTTTTTAGGCCGAGTACATACACAAACTGAATGCATTAAAACCCAGTGTGTGCTCCCTTCCTTTCTACATATACACAGCACTTTGAGCACCATTGCTTTACCAAAACTGCGTCTCTATACAAGTTAACAATAAAAAAAATACATCCTGCCTTACATTTAAGATCTGCTATCATGTGTTGGTTAGAGGGTATGGCAAGCATGGCATCTTGTCTTTTACCCTCGCAGACAGGGAATGGCCTGCACATGGGGAATAAAAATGGCGGGGACAGGGCAACAACAGTAATGCATGGCAAATCAGGTATTAATCCTTTCCTCCCCGTCACACCTCCCCCACTCAAGACGCAGGGACTGCCCTGACCACCCCATCTGGTGGCTGGGCTAACCTGCCAGCTCTTGAAGTTAGTAAGTCCTGAGGGCTGTCCTGGCGGGAAAGGCCATCAGCATTACCATGCTCACTTCCCTTCTTGTGCTGGATGGTGAAGTTCCACTCCTGTAAGGCAAGACTCCAGCGCAAAAGTTTAGCATTTTCCCCCGACACCCTCTGTAACCAACTGAAAGGATTGTGGTCAGTTATTACTGTGAAATGTCTGCCATACAAATAAGGCTGTAACTTCTTTAGAGCCCACACTATGGCCAGACACTCCTTCTCAATGGTGGCATATGCCACCTCTCTGGGCAGCAGTTTGCAGCTTAGATATACTACCGGGTGCTCACCACCCTCCTTCCCCACTTGGCTGAGTACAGCACCAATGCCAAAGTCTGAGGCATCAGTCTGCACCAGGAACTTTTTTGCATAGTCTGGAGCAGCAAGTATAGGAGCGCTGGCTAGTGCAGTCTTTAATGCCTGAAACGAGACCTCACAGGCAGGAGACCAGACTACCAGCACAGACTGTCGCTTCTGGGTCAAGTCAGTCAGGGGTTTGGCAATGGCACTATACTGAGGGACAAACTTCCTGTAGTAGCCTGCGGTGCCTAGGAAAGCCATGACTTGCTTCTTGGTTTTGGGAACGGGCCACTGCACTATAGCTTCCACCTTAGCTGGTTCTGGCTTAAGATGTCCGCCACCCACTCTGTGCCGTAGGTACAATACCTCTGCCATCCCTACTAAGCACTTGGTGGGTTTCAACGTGAGTCCCGCTTCTCTAATCCTGGCTAGCACCGCAGCTACATACACTAAGTGTGAGTCCCACAAATTACTAAAGACAGCAATGTCATCCAGGTATTCCCTTGCAAACCCTTGCATAGCCTCCAGCAAGCGATTGACCAGGCGTTGAAAGGTAGCCGGTGCATTTTTCATCCCGAATGGCATCACTAGAAATTCATAGAGGCCACTTGGGGTAATAAATGCAGACTTCTCTCTAGCCTCCTGGGTCAAAGGGATCTGCCAGTACCCTTTACTGAGATCCAGTCGTCAGATACCTTGCCCCCGCGAGTTCATCTAACAACTCATCCATGCGGGGCATGGGGTAGGCATCTGACACCGTGCCCGCATTGAGCTGCAAGTAGTCCACACAGCACCGGGTGGTTCCGTCCTTCTTAGGCACCAGGACTACCGGACAAGCCCAAGGGCTCTGGCATGGTACAATTACCCCTAGGGCCAGCATCTCTTCTACCTCCCTCTCTATACTGCCCTTCACCTCTGCTGACACTCTATAAGCGTGCTTATGCAGAGGTCTCTGATCCCGTCAGCACTGGGTGTTCTGCAATGTGTGTCTTCCCTGGCTTGTCTGAAAACAGAGCCCTATACTTCTCTAGCATAGCTCTGGCTTCTGCTCTCTGCCTGACACTCAGCTGAGCCCCTATCTCCACCTGCTCTATGGTACCTCCCTGCCTAGCCTCCCCCAGGAGATCAGGCAGAGCATTGCTCGCCGGATCCCCCATCGGTGGGCTGCAAATGGCCAGCACCGACGCCACACTCGGTGCTATGTACTCCTTCAGCATGTTGATGTGATAAGTCTTATTTCTCCCTGTCTCAGCATCTACCTGTACAACATAGTTGCACTCATTCATCTTTCGCAGTACCGGATACGGTCCCGACCAGGCAGCCATTAATTTGTTCTCCCGAATGGGCTTGTGAACAAGTACCTGCTGTCCTGGGATGAACTCTCTGCTACGGGCATTCTGATCATACCAAGTCTTCTGCTTGGTCTGAGCAGCCCTAAGGTTGTCCTGTGCCAACCCCATGAGCATCTCTAACCGGTCTCTGAGATCTATCACATACTGAAGCACAGACGCATCAGTAGTGGTAATCTCCCCTTCCCATCCCTCACGGAATAGGTACAGAGGTCCCTGTACCCTGCGACCATATAACAGCTCAAAGGGAGAGAAGCCTGTGGATTCTTGCAACACCTCTCGGTACGCAAACAGCAAATGCTGCAGGTGAATCTCCCAGTCTTTTCCCTTTGCCTCTATAAATGTTCGCAGCATCTGCTTCAGGGTACCATTGAACCTCTCACATAGTCCGTTGGTTTGGGGGTGGTAAGGGGTCGTGCGCTGGTGCTTCACCCCGCACGCCTCCCAGAGACACTGGAGCAATTCACTCATGAACTGCGACCCCTGATCGGTTAGGATCTCACTAGGGAAACCTACCCTAGAAAAAATGGCTAACAGAGCTTTAGCTACTGCCCTAGCATCAATACTGGCAAGCGCTACCGCCTCAGGGTACCGGGTGGCAAAATCCACCACCGTGAGAATGTAGCGCTTTCCTGACCAGCTGGGAACCATGAGGGGTCCCACGAGGTCTATAGCTACCCGCTGAAAGGGTTCCCCTATTACCGGTAACGGGTTCAGGGGTGCCTTCACACGGTCACCCGCCTTACCTACTCGCTGGCAGGCATCACAGGATCGGCAGAACTCTGCCGCCTCGCTGGATGCCCCCGGCCAGTAGTAACGCTGCAACAGCCGGGCTCGCGTCCTAGCGTCCCCCTGATGCCCCGCTAGTGGAATGGAGTGGGCTACCCGCAACAACTGCTGCCTATATTCCCAGGGTACAACTAGCTGTCTCTTCCCCATCCATACCTCATCTAACCCGGTGGTCCCTTGCTCTCTGTATAGGAGCCCGCGGTGCCACAAGAAGTAATCAGACCCCTTGGTTGGCGTAGACTCGGACGCCCGCAGTCTCATGCCCTCCAAGCTGGGATCAGATCGCACCGCATCCCTAAACTGGGCACCTAACTCTGGCAACCCCCCGGTCACATCTGAGTCAGGTGGACAGGGAACAGGTACAGGGAACAGTAAGTCAGTGTCAGAAAGCGACTGAGTCTGGCTTACCTGTCTGGTCTCTGCAGAGGCTACTGGAACTGTAGGTCCCAAATGCAAGGGGACAGGGGCTGGTTCTGCTGCGATCCTTGCTGACTGGCTCCTGGTGATCGCTGCAACAGGTGCCAGCTCAGTAGTAAAAACACAGGTAACGTGTCCTAGGTCGTTACCCAGCAAGACCTCAGCATCTAACCCAGGCAAAACCCCCACCTCCCTCATGCCACGTCCGGCACCCCAGTCCAAAAAGACCCGGGCAACCTGGAGTGACCGCGGTCCTCCATCTGGCATGGTCACTTGCATCCCGGTGCCCAGGAGCAAATCCTCTGGCCGCACCATATCAGGGCAAACCAGTCACGGTGGCACCGGAGTCTAGCAAGCCGTCCGCCTGCCGGTCTCCGATGGTCACCTTCCGCAGATGCTTCTGCCGGACATAGTTTGGCTGCATCCCAACTGGAGCAACCTGATGTCCCCCGCTGTCAGCTGCTGGTCCTGAGGTGGCAAGGGCAGTCTCTCCGCTGGGCATCCCTCTGTGGGCTGGTTCCACGGCTGTACTTGGCTCCTCTGTGTGTGCCAGTCGCACACGGGCGACCGGCCTCGCAGCTGGAGAGCGTTGCCCCTGATGGCGTCCTTGGACCGGTCCCGGTCTGGACAGTCTTGCCTGAGATGCCCGACCTTGTTGTAAGTGTAACACCGCCTCTCATGCTTGAACTCTGCAGCCTTGGGTGCGCTGTTTGCTGCCGCAGGCTGGTGTGTCCACGGAGGGGTAGTCTTCGCGCCCTGGGCTGCACGGCCCGCTCCTTTGGGTGCTACAGGGTCCTTCATTGCAACTTGGCTGGCCACATACTCATCTGCCATTCTCGCTGCATCCTCATAGGTCTGAGTTTTATGGTCATAGACCCATCCCCTCACATCTGTGGGAAGCTGCTGCAGCAGCTGCTCTTGAAAGAATAAGTCCAGCAGGGTATGGAATGTTGTAACCCCATTCCACTCCACCCACTGAGTCCCGTGCAAAGCCATCCTACTGGCATAGGTGCTGTATGACTCTTCGGGGAGTACTACCCCCGTCCGGAACTTGCCCCAGTAAGATTCTGGGGTCAGGGCATACTGGATTAGCAGCTTGCTTTTCACATGACCGTAGTCATCGGCATCCACGCGTGGAATATCCATCCCAGTCCGTTTGGCTTTGCCAGATAACAGTGGTCACAGTCCGACCACCCAGTCCCTTCTTGGAATTTGGAACCGGGAACACTGCGTCTCGAAGTCATTCAGAAACGCATCTAGGTCATCTGTGCCATCCACGAACTTGCTGAAGCTGTGATGATCCGCCCGGGAAAGTCCTTGTTCCCCGTTTGCAAGGTAGGAGTTGTGGGTTCTTCCGAGCACTGCTGTCAGGAGCTGTACCCGCTCCGCAGTGCTAACACCCGTTCCCCATGTAGCCAGAAGTGCAGTGAGCCCAGGGACGGCACGCTCGGCAGCCGTAGCTGCTACCTCGTCTGAAACCCTGGTGCCAAGCCACCCATGACCGGGGGGTCACTAGCACTCTCCTTATGTCCTTGCAGCCTCGGAGTTGGAGGGACCTCCTGCACTCCGGGCTGAATAGCGTCAGCCAACACAGCAGCTATGGGGACATGCCCCTCTGTTAGGACCCTGCGGTCCTCATGATGCTCCAAATCCTCCTCCAGTTGTGCCTTCGACCGCCCATGTCGGTAAGCCATACCCCGCACATCTCTCCACGACTTTCTCTCTGGTCCATGACCTGAACCTTCCTGAGCAATCGCTCATGGTGCCTTCGGAGTATGGGTGAAGGGAACAGTGAAGTCTCTCGTGCTCTTTGGAAGTGTCTGTCAGTTGCTACTTGTCTGAGGAGCTTGCAAGCTACAAGGTCCTCACTATATTACAGAGCCCGCAGGAACCTGCAATATAGGTTCAATCAGTATCCCGCCAGCTGCCACCAGTTTTTTAAAAGCTTGTCACGATGACATCAACTTTTATCAACACATTTATATTTCTGGGTACTTGATTGAACAGAACAAGTTGCAAAATAAATTGTGATTTATTTCCTTAATAGACAAACACACAACATCTGCAGAATACACTTAAAACCACACTCACTGGGATCAGGAAACGAAATAAATTGTCCTTGGAACGAAAGAAATTGTCCTTTGCTTGCCAGTGCAAGAAATGCAGCCTTGGTTTTAAAAGTCCTGTGGTTATGTGGTTGTTAACCCCTTCACTCCTGGACTGGTTGCTGCTGTACTGGAACAAAGTCTTGCATCTTTACATCATGGATTAAAATTCAGGAATCACACTGGGAAATACCTGGGAAGCCACAGTTAGACTGGCCAAAGCTATCCTTAACATGTGGATCCAATCCCCTCGTGGGAACAAAAAAAACCACGAATAGCCAAATGACCCACAATTCATAAGACCGGTCAAAAGGGCTGTCCGGTGGGGAGGGCGCATGGGTCAGGTTGACGCCCATGCCACTTAGCATACCTTGGCTACACCCATTTCTTGGGGCCACTGTGTCTGGGCTCTGTCTTAAAGATGTCACTAGCCTGACATCTGCTGTGCCTCAGTATGCCAGTATTGTATACATTATGGGCCTCTGGGTATTGTCATAATTGACACTCTTTTAGACAGGGGGACTCTAAATCTGTGGGAGCCTTTTGAGGCTCCATCATAAAAATAATTACAGCCCTTTCAGGCTTGGTCATAAAAATACCGAAGCTCATTCACCCATATCACAGCTGGGGGTCCAAGTAATTCCTGCTTGGACTTACAAAAAAATAGATCCTGCCTTACATTTAAGATCTGCTATCATGTGTTGGTTAGAGTATGGCAAGCAAGGCATCTTGTCTTTTACCCTCGCAGACAGGGAATGGCCTGCACATGGGGAATAAAAATGGCGGGGACAGGGCAACAACAGTAATGCATGGCAAATCAGGTATTAACCCTTTCCTCCCCGTCACAGCAGTATGATATCATGTAGGATCATACGAAAATGAACAGCAATAAGAGACGGGTTACATTGCATTTAGATTTTGAAGACACACTAGCGCCTAATATAATTTCTGACCGTTATTGCAACCAATGCTAAAACGCCATAGTCCCGGCTTCATCACATTCGCGTATCAGCCACGAGCAGCCGTAAAAGTGAAGGAGCAGCTGATTCCTGGTGTTTCCTCCACCTGGGTATGGCCACTTCATTCACTTTTACAAACCTAACTGTAAGTGGTCATATACTTTTTATATACTTGTAATACATACCTTTATACTGATCTCTGGTGCGCTCTGTGTATCTTTATTATTTCAATGAAAAACCACAAATGTACCAAAAACGACATTTAAAAAACTACATACCAATAAGCTATTTTAGTCTCAAACTCTACATCCCATAAAAACAAATCACAATAATCTATTTAGCGATGGGTTTTTTTAAGGTATAATTTGCTAAAAAAAGTGTTTTAAAATTTTGCAATTGGTACTAGTGTTGGTGTTAGTTCCTTACAGGGGTTTACAGCAGTATTTACACTGAAAGAGAACAAAGAATGAGTGAGGCAATCAGACTGGCAGCAGCTGGTACAGAAGAATGTGTGCATTCATTAATACTTACAGAACGTTGATATACCTTAACTTAATGTAAGGCCCATTTAATAAAATCTTGTTTGTGTGGAGATACAGAGGTGTAGCTCTTCCTAACTTTACAGCATTTGGCAGCAGTCCAGATTGCTACTCATTGATAGGCATGTCTATTGACCCTAAATGCTTGGTGAAAATTGGACACATACGGTAATCCTCTTATCCACTTGCCAATTTATGTTGGATACCAAAATCTGTATGCCCAGAGAAACGTGTGATATTCCGTTAATTTATTTCTCCCTCTTCTAAATGGGACAAATTGGACAAGAAGACAGTCTTCTCCTTTTTTTTTGTAACTTCAATTTTTATTCGTTTATAACAGTATACAGTACAATACATTACAAGATACATTACCAGAACTCCCTCCTACTGTCTCTGTACGTTCTCCCTACCTACCAATTAGACTGTAAGCTCCTCGGAGCAGGGACTCCTCTTCCTTAATGTCTAAAGCACTTATTCCCATGATCTGTTATTTATATTATCTGTTATTTATTGGATTACCACATGTATTACTGCTGTGAAGCGCTATGTACATTAATGGCGCTATATAAATAAAGACATACAATACAATACAATACAATTATGTCGTGGTGATCCTCATTGTATCCGGAAGTATAACGATATTAATAGTAGTGTAACATAACTTCGACCTGTAGTCAAACTGGTGAGCCTAGAGGGGCATCGAGACACGGCTCGCAATCCAGAGTCAATATTACAGTGTCAACCCCCCATTCTAACCGGGGGGGATCAGACGCACAGGCTCTGTTACCGACTCACTAACAGCCCAACCGACTAACCGACAGACACACGAATCATCCAAACGACGTATACACCGACAGGTAGACAACTACATGGGTAGACAAACAAATGTGAAGACCGACAAACAAACAACCATACGGACGGACAAACCGGTGGACAAACATTGAACCAAGAGGAAGAGAGATAGGGGGAAAAGAGGGGGTTGGAGGTAGGGGGGCAGGGAGGGGTGCTAGTGATCGTGAGTGTGTCTCAGAGTTGTTACGCGGCCCTTCTAGGTATGTTGCCTGGCTGAATTGTGGGCATCCGATACAGAGCATGGGTGTAGCACACCTCTCCCAAGGAGAACGGACCTGATAACTATCATAGCCAGATTGATGCCCTTCCTATCCCCGGGATGTCTGTCTGTGTCAACCAAGGCGTCCAGACTTTTAGATAATTGTCGCCAGTGTCGTTAACCAGACTCGTTAACTTTTCCATCTGGCAGCTAAACCAAATGCGATTCCGAATTTTTGGGATGGTTGGTATGTCCGAGCTTTTCCATAGTGCTGCGATCTCACACCGCGTTGCAAGTGCAAAGTGAGCAATAAGTTTATTGTGAGCTTTAGAGAGTGGTCTGTTTAGGAGAAACAGCCATGGATCCAGGGGAATAGTGAGATCAAACAGTCTCTGTATCCAAAGTCTAATTGTCTCCCAGAATGGGGAGATCTTCGGGCAAGACCACAGCATATGTAGCAGGTCTGCTGATCCTCCACACTGGCGTGGGCACAGCGGGGAGGATCCCGGCACGAACCTTGATAATTTCAGTGGGTTAAGGTACCATCGCATCAGGACCTTATATGCGTTCTCCTTGAGGGTGGTACATATGGAACTCTTTGCTGTGGCTAGAAAAATAGCACTCCAGTCCTCGTCTTCCAGACATTCTCCGATGTCTGTTTCCCATCGAGATCTAAATGAGGGTATCTCATGGGCTTGTTCGCTAGTACTGATCACTTAGCTGTATAGCTGCGAGGTAAGTCCCTTTGTGTCAGTCTCTGCCAGACAGAGATTTTCAAAAGATGTCAATGGTGGGTACGGGGCAAATTTGTTATAGAATGCCCTGATCTGGAGGTATCTAAAGAATTCTGAGTGGGGGATCTTTTTCTAATCTGACGTGATCAAACGTCTTAATTTTTCTGTCATGGCCTTCCAGATCTTTAATCCGATTATAACCTTTCTTTCTCCAAATTGATATATTACCGACCGAAAGGCCCGGCACGAACTCGGAATTATTCCACAGCGGTGACATCATAGAGCGTGTCATTGTGAGGGAATGCTTAATGTTTGTGGCCTCCCAGATTGACAATGAGTTGGTCATTGAGGATAGCGGCATATTAGCGACTTTTCGCACCGTTTTAAGGAGCCAGATTAGATTACGTAATTCTTCAGGCTCACAGGCTGCGCTCTCTAATTCAACCCATCTCTTAGATCTCGGGTCAGACTGCCATTGCACAATTTGGCTCAATTGTGCCGCTTTGTAATATGATAACAGGAAGGGTACCGCTAGGCCCCCAGCCAGGACCGACCTTTTCATATTGATTTTGCTGACTCTTGATTTTTTACCTCCCCATATAAACTTGGAGATGTCGGATTGAAGTGAGTGCAGGTCCTTCAATCTGAGTGGCACTGAGAGAGTTTGGAAGAGATATAAGATACGGGGGAGTAAGTTAATTTTGACACTATGGATTCTTCCTATCCAGGAGATCCTTTTAGATTTCCACTTTTGTAGGTCTGATTTTAGGGTCCAGATTAGGTTGGGATAATTTGCGTCATATATATCTTTGACGTTTCTGGTGATGTGGACACCCAGATATTTTATAGACTTGTATTGCCAGTGAAATTTAAAGTTTAATTTTAATAATTTTTCTATCTGTCTGGGGAGATTGACATTGAGAGCCTCAGACTTGGACTGATTGATTTTGAAGCCGGAAATTTTAGAAAACCGGTCCAGCAGGTCAAATAGGTTCGGTAGTGAAGTGAGGGGTTTTGTGATCATCAAGAGGATGTCATCTGCGTACAGGGCCGCTTTATGGATTTGGGAGTATGCGTTTAACCCTGAGATGTCAGGGTTTCCTCTGATTTGCGCCGCCAGGGGTTCGATAGAGAGGGCGAATAGGAGGGGTGATAGTGGGCAGCCCTGTCTCGTACCACTCCTAATTTGGAAGGGCCGAGAGGGGTAGTCTTGGTGTACAACCCTGGCGGTGGGGTTAGAGAACAGCGATAAAATTGCATCACTCACCCGATCTCCAAAGCCAAATGCCGCAAGCATCTCCTACAGGTAGGGCCAGTCTATCCTATCGAAAGTCTTTTCGGCGTCCAGACTTAACAACATACTTTGAGCGGTGTCAATAGTGGCCAAATCTATCAGATCTAGAAATCGACGGGTATTATCTGCGGCTTGTCGGCCCTTGATAAATCCGACCTGATCTGGATGTATAAGTCTGGGTAGGATAAGACATAGTCTATTGGCCAGTAACTTAGCATACAGCTTGATATCCGTATTGATTAGTGATATGGGCCTATAACTTTTGCAGTCTAGTGGGTCTTTCCCTGGTTTAGGAATGATTGATATAGACGCCTGTAACATCTCCTTGGGGATGGGGGCTCCCGCTAAAATAGCGTTGAAGACTTGGAGCAACCAACTTGATAAATTTCTTGTAGTATAACCCTGAGAAGCCGTCCGGCCCCGGTGCATTTGAATGTTTGAATTCCTTAATGGCCTGTGTCAACTCCTCATATGTGAAGTCGGCATTTAGGACGGCTCTGTTTGATTCCGTCAATCTCACCAGATTGGAGCTAGCCAGGAAATCTCTTAGCTTACTGCTCGTGTTAGGATTATGTGCCACTTTCTCACCATTATAGAGTGTCTCATAGAAGGAGCCGAATTCATATACTATCTTCTGGGGGTTGGAAGTAGGGGTACCAGATTTTAAGCGTAAAGCTTGGATGTTGTATTTAGTTTGCCTGTCTTTCAGCATGCGGGCCAGCATCGTATCCGGCCTGTTTGCTTTATCGTAAAATTTCCTCTTTGACCAACTCAATGAGCTATCAGCCCTGGAGGTCAGTATCATGTTTAATTCAATTTTAGTGTCTTTTACCTCTTGTAGGGTTTGCGGATCTAGGTTCTTTTTATGCTTGGTGGAGAGAGCCTGTAATTTAGTTTGGAGCGTGACAATTTTTGCCTCTCTCTCTTTTTTTCGTCTAGCTGTGATATTTATGAGGGTACCTCGGAGAGTCGCTTTATGCGCCTCCCAGAGGACCAGATGTGAGGAGACAGAGCGGGCATTTACCTTGAAAAATTGGTCTATCTCACTACCCACAGTATCACAGATCTCTGGAATTTTTAGAATGGATTTATTTAGCTTCCAGTTCGTTCCTGGTCTAACCGTATGAATATTATTGCACCGGAGCTCTATGGGTGCGTGGTCAGACCATGAAATATCATGGATCTCCGCTTGGGTGACCTTGGGGACCAGGTGACAGGACACTGCGAAGTAATCAATCCTACTGTATGAGCCATGTGGGTGCAAGAAGAATGTGTAGTTCCTATCTGCTGGATGTAGCTCTCTCCATATGTCTATTAGTTGGTTACTTTTGAGGCCTCTGCGTAGGGATATACCTGCTCCTTTATTGTGTAGGGTAACTCCACCTGATCTATCCATGTGAGGTTGTAGGACCATATTAAAGTCTCCTGCTAAGACAACACTTCCTTGCGCAACCGAGTTTAGGGTTCTAAAGAATTTTTCGAAGATTGCACTCCTTTCACAAGGGGCATATATACATGCGATTGTGATCTTTTGTCCCCTAATAGTACCTACTGTTATAATATACCTGCCCTCGTCATCCCGTTTGGTTAGCAGGCCTTCGAATGGGATACTATTACGGAATAGGATGACAACTCCCCGTTTTTTTACTTCGGCAGAGGCAGAGAAAACCTGGGAAAATTCCTTATCAAGGTATTTGGGGGTATTGGTTTTACTGAAATGTGTCTCTTGTAGGAGCAACACGTCAGCATGTTTTCTTTTATAGTCGGTGAAGGCTAGTTTGAGTTTAGCGGGGTTGTTAAAGCCCTGCACATTGTGGGATATAAAAAAGTCAACGCCATTTATTACTGTGTACTACGCGCATCGCTATGTTGCTTGACTTACCCGTGGGATCCATCTGTAGGACCTGATACTCACTCACTTCAGGGCGCATCCTTTTAAGTTGGTAGTTGAGGGGAGGGTAACGAGGGAGTGGAAGGTGACGGGGAGGGCGGGGGGGAGGTGAGGGGGACAGAGGAGAGCACATGAGGGTCACAACAAAGGGGATTGGGTTCACAACAAATAATGACGAATATACTAGTGTACAGAAAACAAATAGGAACACGAACACAAGAGCCCACTCCGGGAGCCCCCGGAAGTGGCCCTTGCACCCAAGGGATGGGTCACTTGGCCCAGACTGACGACGGGATCTCCCCTGCCTGCTGGGTCTTGGCCTCCCTGGGACTTGTTTGCGACCCCCGTTCTGTAGGGATCGTAGCGGAGGACACATACACGCCGATCAGGGAACTGTCCCGCCGGCGCATCTCCTTTAAACAGACAACAGTTAAATAACAGTATAACTTATAACTTTAGCAATAAAAAACATTCAATCACATAACATCTACCTAATGAACTTCTCCCTTAGCTCCCCCTCTCCCTGCTCCCCCTGTTTTTGCCCTCTATGTGGATGTAGGTTGTAAGGAGCCCCGTGCCCCCCCAGAGGGTTCCTATTGTGCGGTCTGCGTAGCTCCAATCATGACCATTCTTAGAGGTGAGGAGCTCAGAAGAACGGCTACCTAGTCTTCCTTATCCTCTCATGTGTGGATGTCTACCCTCTATATGGCAGGGTGTTGGACTCCTCCCCGTTAGGTGCCTCTGTCCTTTAATGTGTGGGTGGTTAACGTTTAATGTGTGGGTGGTCAACGTTCATTGCGACCACCCAGCGGCATCCAAGATGGCGGAGGATACACTGGCGCACGTGACGCTGACGTTAACTGGCTACATGTAGACCCGTCTCTCTATGGTGGTCCATGTTCCCATGTGGGGTCAAGCAGGAGGCAGCCACCGACTCCCCAACCACAGGATGTCCCAGGCATGCATATACACTTCCCCTCCCCCGCCCATCAACCTGCTCCTTCAACTCTCCTCCTGCTCCCCAATCCCGCCCCCCCTGTCGTCACTTTCCCACCCCCCGTCTTCACAATCCCGCCCCCCTGTCTTCCTTATCCCTGGACGTGTCCCAGCTCCGGGTGCGCCGCCCGGCGTGTCCAACTGCTGAGTCTCGCTGGCTCGGCGATGTATTTTGGCCCTAGGGGGGGATTTGGGTGCCGGCATGACCCCGCTGCTGCCATCATGGGCTCCGGCCACGTCATCCCCCAGCGCCGTCGCGGCTGGGTCTCTCTGCGCATGCATCTTGTTCCAAGTCTCGCGATAGCCAGTGATGTCACCGGATCAGCCCACGAAGAACAGGGCTGTTCCCGCGCGCCTCGGGGAAGGAGCAGGAGAAGATGGCTGCCCCGCAAAAAAAGTGAGTAGACCTGCAGGGGCTGGTAATCCTCTTGGTCCTCATAGGGGGGTTGATAGGGGGCACCGGACAAGCACCTCTTGGCTAGGGCTTTCTATAGGGTCTTGCTGGGGAGTTTGGGGGAGGATGTAGTAGTTTATTGATGTAGTAGTCTATGTGGAGCACGGCGACTCCTCTTCAACTCTAGCTACGGGTCGTGAGCTCCCAGCTGCGCGCCATGAGGTTGAGGGGGCGCCATCTTTGGCAGCTACCAGGTGAGGGGGACTTTGCGGGGAGCCAAGGACCTTACGAAGGAATCCCTCTCCATCCTCTGCATGTTTCAGTGTGTGCAACACCGTTTTTCAGAACTAGAACTGCACATGGGAACAACCACATGTAGCGCACCTCTTTGTCCCGGAGAGCTCTAGTTATGGGGGCCATTGCCCTCCTTTTTGCCAGGGTAGCGGGGGACAGATCTTGGTAGACTTGGAATTTGATGTGCTCAAACTCCGAGTGTTTTCATCTCCCTGGCGACTTGGCATGTTTGTTCTTTTGTCCGGTAGCAGTGGAACCGCATAACGATGTCTCTGGGGGCGTCCCCCTGCTGGGGTCTTCCTCTGAGTGCCCTATGGCACCTGTCTAGCATTAAGTCCCTTTCTGTCAGATCTGGGAACAGATGCTCCAGCCACTTAGTGGCAAAGTCCTCAGGGTCTGTGACCGATTCCGGCACCCCGCGCAGGCGGACATTGCAGCGACGGTCGCGGTTCTCCCCGTCGTCGATCTTGTCCTCCAGGGATCTGATTTGATCTTTAAGGGTGGACACTTGTGTTTGTGTCTGGGATATGGCGCTGGTGGTCTCTTCTGCCCTAGATTCCAAGGTATCGGTACGCTCCCCCAGGGCATCCACATCTTTCCATAGTGCCCAGAGTTCTGCCTTGAAGAACTTTTTCATGGAGGAGCAAAACTCCTTCATGTCCTTTCGGCGCATCACTGCCATGTCATCCTGCTCCTCTGCAGGGGTGTCCATATCGGGGTCTGCTGCTGGCAGTTGCACAGGGGAATCGGGAGTCCCGGCCTTAGCTGTATCTTTACTTTTAAAATATGTAGATACTGGCTGCGTTTTTCTGCGCACCGCTTTGGTAGAAGCCATCCCTGTAGGTTGATGTATGTTGCGCTTATCTTTATTAAGGAAACGATAGCGTTTTGACTGTTATTTTTCACTATAATGCACCGGGGGGAATGGAGCTCTCATTCTAAGCTGCCATTCACCATCGGGGGGCGTGGTCTCCTCACGACTTCTCCTTTTTAACACTTATATTCATATATATTTTGTGGGGGCACAAGGGTTTCCAAAAAGAGCTTGCTGGGGTTTTGTGTTTTGTTAACCTATTCTCAGCTGTTGGAGGTTAGTGGCTCCTCCTTCCCAGGTTTTAAGCGCACCCCTCCCCACTTCCCAAGTTAGTAGGTCCTTGTATTCTACTGGATATAGATCCAATGTGGTCTTTCTCCCTCCTAATAGAGGTAAATGAGAATTTTAATCCTAAAAGAGGTATATTAGTATTTTATCTGGTAGTGTTAGGACTTGCGAACAGGGTCTGCCTTGTCATGGCTCGCAAGCTTATAATGCTTTGTCCAAAGGGTTAAACTAAATTACAATTTTACTGTGTATTTTTGTCATGTTGGATGTAGCATTGGGCATCTCTGTAATCTCCTGAACAAGCAAGTGGTTTCTCACTTGTATGAATCCTGTGGTGTTTTGGAGGAGGTAACTCTCACGAGACAACCTTTATGTGAATCATCTGGTGTCTGAGGAGTAATTCCTTAATACGATATTGTTCCCCACACTCTGTACATGTGAAAGGTTTCTCCCCTGTGTGAATCCTCTTGTGTTCACGGAGACTCCTCTTCGATGTAAAGCAGCAACCACACTCTGCACATGTGAAAGGTTTAACCCCTGTATGTATTATCTGGTGTTGGCGGAGGCTACTCTTAACACTGAATTGTTTCTCACACTCTGTACATGGGAAAGGTTTCTCCCCTGTGTGGATCCTGTGGTGTATGGAGAGTTCGCTCTTCAGTGAACAGCTTTTCCCACACTCTGTACATAGGAATGGTTTTGGTCTTCCTGTGTGAATCTTCTGGTGTAAGAGGAGGTTGACATTACTAATGAATTGCTTCTCACACTCTGTACATTGGAAAGGTTTCTCCCCTGTGTGGATTTTTTTGTGTTGGAAGAGGGCGCTCCTCCATGAAAAGTTTTTCCCACACACTGTACATGGGAATGGTTTTACCCCTTTGTGACTACTCTCATGGTCGAGGAGGTTGATCTTCCGTGAATAACCTTTCCCACACACTGTGCATGTGAATGGTGTTACCCCTGTGTGAATCCCCTCATGTTCATTGAGGGCAACCTTCCGAGAGAAACATTTCCCACACTCTCTACATTTGAAAGGTTTCTTCCCAGTATGAATAATCTGGTGTTTGAGGAGATATTCCTTACTGCTGAATTGTTTCCCACACTCTTTACATTTGAAATGTTTCTTCCCTGTATGAATATTCTCGTGTCTTAGGAGGTTCATCTTACTACGGAGTTGTTTCCCACACTCTGTACAAATAAAGGAATTCTCTGCTGGCACTGGTTCCTTGCATGTGTCCAACGTGTGGCAGGAATCATTGGATTTTGGCACTTCAGGGCTGCGAGGAATCAGATGGTTTCTGGACATATCAGAGCTCTCGCTGTGCTCCTCCTTCAGGAAGTTCTCTAACAGGAGTAAACAAAAAATATAGAACTGAAATTATTTATCTGTAAATCAAAATGTCTGAAAGCAAATTCCTAATAAAATACTGTGCAAAATGTACTCACTGCTTAATTAACAAAATGCTCACTTTTTAACCCATATAGTTATACGGTTGTTGCCCCTTAATATCCAGTGTCCACAATGACTTTGATGGAGGCCACCAAAGACCTGAAAGTTGTTTCTAGAAGCTCAGTGAATTATGTTTTAAAATGATCATTTGTATTTATTACTGTATTGATTGCCTAAGGCAGGGGTCTGCAACCTTTCAAGGAAGAATGGATTTATACATTAGGCACACTGTCTCCCCACGGAATGAACACTGAATTGGATCTTAAACATATTTTGTAAGATTCATTGATTGAGATATTTGATTTTGTCTCTAGTCCTTGGAGGTTTGGATGGTCCCCTCATTTAATATATGATCATGTTGAAATAATTTCAGACATAAGTTTAATATTTTTCCTACTTTTTCCTGATATTTAACATATTTAGGTTTACAGGATATATATTCCATATTTTGACATAATAAGGGATATCCATAACCCAATTGGTTTTAGATGACTATGGGAATACAAAGTGTGGATAATTCATCATCCGTGTAGAATATTTCATCTCAAGTGGGAAAAACATTTATATAGAAACGGACTATACCTGGTTCATAACAGGTTGTTGGCTATTAATGTTCTTGACTGTCATATTTCCTAAAATCTATGCAAATTAATTTGTTACATCTTTGAGATATTTCCTTAGATAAGTTTACAGCCCCTATTGCTCTGTTCCAATAGGATTTTGAGATCTATAATATACTTACGTGGGATATTTTATAATGTTCCCTTTTGGGATAACAATCTATATAGCAATAGATCTGATCCGGTTGTAAACAGATTGCTGGATACAAATGTTTTTAAAATGTTACACTTTTTGAAGCCTATATGTATCAATTTGTTACATTTACAAGGTATTTCTTTAAAGAAATTTACAGCCATGTGTTCATTCTGGCTGATGTTTCAATATTCTGCACCATTGTATATGAAATTCATATCTGATCATTCAATTCGGATAAGGATATATGATTGAAGATACAGGCTTTGGATATGAACATAGGGCAACTGCACGTTTTCTCTGTTCTACAAGTTTAATATCAATATTCTACTTTTGTATTTTAGTGATTATTTTACTGTAAGAATGTGATCTGTTCAGTTTAATGCCTTATCCTTACCCCGTGTCGCTTGATGGTGACGGCACATACTTCCATGTATTTATGTAGTCATTTATATTTTTCGCCTTTTTTAAAATGTTTTTGGGGTTAATGGTTTATTTGTACATTTACTGATATTTTTAAATTTAGTCACGTTATTTATTTTATTCTATATATAATTATAAAATATTAATAATGGTTCCAACACTCGCTGACTTCTAAGACAAATCTCAAAACGGGAAAAATGCCAAATGAAAAAATATTTAATGCAAGCCAAGCACATGGTAAACATATACATGGAGAGATGCAACACAGGCATGAAAATATAGCACAAACAAACCTAAAATCATAGATGGCATAGGAACATGACACAGGGAAAAAAGGATAAGTAAGGGGGGCAACTTTTCGGGGAGAAAACCCCTTCCTCAGGCCCGTTCCCTCGTGCCCCAAAGGAACATAAGGTACTTCCCTTAACCCTGTACCCCCCAAAAATAATGAGCAGAGCCCCTAGAACAAAGAACAACTGTTGTCCATATGAGCAATAAATGTTCCGAAGACCTTCCTTTGCGCTGAAGCGCCTACGCTGAAGTCTTCCTGATGTCGACCCGAGCCTGTGACCATGACCATCCTCCTGTGCCGCCTACCTTGACCCCAGCCTGTGACCTCGACCATCGCGCCTGTGCCGCCTGCCTTGACCCCAGCACGGATAACGTTTACCCTGCCTTCTCCAACCCCGACCCGGCTACCCACGACGATGGAATCAGCAATCGGCTTTGCGGTCTCAGGTCGGTGCTTTCATATCCTCACCTCAGCCCTGCGGTCCGGTCCTGGTTTGTGGCGAGCACGTCTGTTACACGACACAAGCTTCTGAATTCCACCGAAACAAAATACCCGTAAAGACAACGGTAGAGTGAGAGCTGGGGACACCGATCAACTGCAAAACGAGATTGCAAAGTTTGAACCGCCTGAGCAAGTTGTGCTCGCCTGTAAGCGTGACTGTAATACCTTTGCAGTACTAGTCTACTTTCCACAAGACACGGAATGGGAGGACCAAGATTCGATGGAGTAAAACGGTAAGAATTCAGTGGTATTCCAGTTCCCACAGGGTCCAAAGTGGATTCCTTGCCATGAGGGCAACTGCTGTACAAAGAGAGTCTCGAATGGGATGGAAGTGTGCCCGTGAAAGAAGGGCCCAAGCCTAGAAGTCTGCCGACTGTGATAGAGAGGTGCCATGGGGTACACTTGGGGTTAATGAGAAAATCCACCCAAGTTGAAGTAATGGAGGTCATTGTAGAGGGAGAGGGGGTTGGCCTGGTATTAAAGGGGTTGCACCCCATGTGGCCACCCCCTGACCTCACCAGGGAGGCAAGGGGTTAACTGGACTGCGGTCTAGGAATGTGGCTTACACCTTGTCATGTCAGGAAAATGTATGTTCCCCTGTTCCCATGTTTCATTATAATCCTGTATTTTAATGTTTTAAAGTGCATTTCTGTATCTCCAGTTTTGGAGGTCACAGAGTGTTGAAATTTGGCCAATATGTGGAGTCACTGTAGGCATTGAAAACTGGCAAATCTCGACCCACTGAGCCCCCCAGAACGGAACTTATTAATATGTGAAAATATTAAGGTGTATGTGGTATTTTGAATCTGCTCTGAAAATGCAGACTCCATCTGCTATGCTAATAGGTCAGGAAGGGCAGCCGGATGATTTAACATAAAGCCCTGTGATCAAAAGTTAACTGCCCTGATTGTTTATACTAGGAACCAAGTACTAATCAACAGACTCTGCCACTCTAATTGTTACCTGAGGGCGGGGAAGCGTCAAACTGGAGTAGTTTGTAAGTGGTATATCTACACCTACAAACAATGAAGCTCCTGACAGATACTTCATTTGGTAGACTGGTCGTCGCCCCTGATTTAATTATTGGGTTACAGAAATAAGATCCTCAGAGTCCCAGTACACATGGGCTAACTAGCTGGGGGGCATGGTTTAAACTGTGTCTCCCCATTAGGGATTGGATACAGATAATTGTTCACCAATAGTCTGTATTCAATGTTAAGAATAGGGTTACACAGGTATATAAACTGTGTCAACCCTACAGTTTTTGTAGGAGTTATTCTTTTGATTCCACCTGGAATGTCACCGGATTGCTGGAGAATTGCTAGCTGATACTTCTCCATTCCCCAACCCTAAGTAAGTGTTACCTTCTTGTCTGTTAATTGTACTATATTGCTGTGTTCACCTTTAGTAAGGAATAAATATATTTTATTATATCTAAGCCTCGTTCAGTTCAACCCAGATATTTGATGTTCATTATATCTTGTCATAAGTTACCGTGACAAGCTCTATAATTAACTGGTGGCAGCGGCGGGATTGAACTGAACCTATATTACAGTGTTCTGCGGGACTCTGTCATATAGTGGGAACTCGAGAGTAATTGCGAGTTCCTGGGACTAAAGATATTGAACACACAGTAGTGCAACAGTTAACACAAGTTGTAACACCACCTCCCTGCTGCGACCGTGAACCATGAGCGAGGTTGAAGGCTCATCCAACATGAGGACCCGAGCTCAGCTGAAGGACAAGTGCCTTGAATATGGACTGCCCCATTAGAACCAGGAGGTCGCAGACATGGTTGACGCAATCAGTGACTATGAAGCCTGGCTTGCAGAGCCTCAGGATACGGCTCAGCTTGCCCTTATACAGCCACCCGGAGATCAGGGAAGGAACCCAGTGCCGGGGCGGCGGAATCTCGGAGAGGGAACGAGTGCACCTCCCGGGAGCAATGCAACAGGAGGGGTACTGGTTGCTGCGGCTACCAGTCCGTTCATGTAGAGGGAGAAAGGGGGTGGCCCGGTATTAAAGGGGTTGCACCCCATATGGCCATCCCCTGACCTCACCAGAGACAAGGGGTTAACTGGACTGCGGTCCAGGGATGAGGTGTGCACCTTGTTGTACCTTGAAAATGTATGTTCCCCTGTTCCCATGTTTCATTATAAGCATGTATTTTAATGTTTTAAAGTGCATTTCTGTATCTCCAGTTCTGGAGGTCGCAGAGAGTTCATATTTGGCCAATATGTGGAGTCACTGTAAGCATTAAAAACTGGCAAAGGTCGACCCACTGAGCCCACCAGAATGGAACTTATTAATATGTGTAGATATTAAAGTGTATATGTATTTTATTTTGGATCTGTTCTGAAAATGCAGACGCCATTTGCTAGGCTAATAAGTCATGAAGGGCAGACGGCTGAGTAGCCTAAGCACGGTGATCAAAAAGTAACTGCCTTGATTGTTACCCAATGTCTAGGGATTAAGTATTAGTCAATCAACAAACTCTGCCAGTCTAATTGTTACCTGAGGGCATGGGTTAGTCTGTTAGTCTGTGTCTCCACATTATAGAGTGAATACAGTTAATTGTTCACCAATAGGCTGTGTTCAATGTTAAGAATAGGGTTGCACAGGTATATAAACTGTGTCAACCCTACAGTTTTTAGTTGTGCTGGATTGCTGGAGTTGTGCTTCTGATACCATCTTGAATGTCACTGGATTGCTGGAGTTGTGCTTCTGATTCCATCTTGAATGTCACTGGACTGCGGGAGAATTGTTATTGGATACTTCTGCATTCCCCAACCATAAGTAAGTGTTATCTTCTTGCCTGTTAATTGTACTATATTGCTGTGTTCACCTTATTTAAGGAATAAATTATATTTTATTATATCTTAAGCCTCGTTCAGTTCAACCCAGATATTTGGTGTTCATTATATCTTGTCATAAGCTACCGTGACAGTTCACCCCTGAAATGTTGGCACTGATTACTGCGTGGGGTGACAGAGGGACACCGGAGGAGCGGCTGCAGTTTATCACTATGGCAGTGAACAGACCCGCTTATTGCCCTCATCCAACCCAACCAAGATGAACTCAAACTGGATCAGCACAGTCTCACCAAGTTCGTGGAAGGTACTGATCAGATCGACAGTTTTCTAAAGAACTTTGAGACACAGTGTCGGCGGTACAAAGTGCTTCCCCAGCATAGGGTTGCACGTTTGGACCCCTTACTGTCCGGCTTGGCTAAGCAGACGATGATGGCGCTTCCAGATGAGTATGCTGATGACTATGACCACGTGAAAGAACTGTTATTGTTTCAGTACGGTTTTACCCCTGAAGTCTACCGGGGTAAATTCCGGCAGTAAGAGAGGCAGCCCCAGGAGTCCTATGTTACCTACATGACCCGCATGGCTTTGTACGGGAAACGCTGGGTGGAGGGCTATGAGGCACGGACTTACCAACGCCTGCTGGACCTCATCTTTCAGGAGCAGCTAATGCAGCAGTGTCCGCCGGCGGTGAGGGCTTGGGTGTACGACAAGAAGCCCAAGACTTACCAGGAGGCGGCGAGGCTTGCAGACGACTATGTGGCCAGCCGAGCCCTGATGACCGCCAAAGCAGTAGCCAAGGCGGCGGTGGCGGCGGCACCGGCCAGAAAGTCTGCCAATACCCCCCAATGGACTCAGAGGCCGCCTGCGGGCAGCAGTCCACTGAAGGCGGGGGAGCTCCGGCATTAGCGCCGGTGCTACAACTGCAACCGCCCTGGTCACATCAGACCAGATCGCCCGGAACCCCTGCGTTCCAGCGGACCCCATCAGGGGCAACGCACCCCAGCTGCGAAGCCGGTAGCCCGCGTGCGGGTGGCTTCCACCAAAGACTCCGGACCGGTCATGGAACCAACTCCCAGCGAGATGTCCCATGCCACACCTGTCCCGGTTTCATCGGTGCCTACAGCCAGGAGCGGAGGAAATCTCAGCGCGGACCTGCAGCAGACGGTCGGCCGGAGCAGACATCTCACCCCAGTCACAGTCGGTGACCGGCAAACAGTTGGCTTGCTGGATTCAGGAGCTGCAGTGACCCTGGTCCGACCTGATATGGTCCGGCCAGAGGAATTGATCCCAGGCCCTGGGATACAGATCACTGTGGCCGACAGAGAGCCACGTATCCTGGAAGTGGCCAGAATCTTTTTGGATTGGGGGGAGGGCCAGGGTGTGCGGGAGGTGGGGGGTTTTACCCGGTTTGGATGCCAATGTTCTTCTTGGCAACGATCTGGGACCGATGACCTGCACCTATGACCGAGTGTCCAAGCCCGCTGCAGTGGCGGCGGTTACCCGGAGCCAGACAGCGTCAATGGCAGCGGCGCCAGTCCCCCAGCCTTTGGGACCAACGTTAGTGGAGGGCGCAGAGGAGCTCGGGGAGGTAAGCCAGGATCAGTTGCAACCACGTATATTCTCGTTGACAAAGGGCGACGGCCCGAAACGCGTTCGAGACTTTTAATATATCCCATGCCATGATGTCTACCATGGAATAAAGGATTTTTATAGCGGTATCTAGCCCCCTTCTTGCTGCAATTGCTGTGCTCCGTTCTTTCCGTGAGGATATCTTGTTGCTGCTTTTCCCAACGTGATGCACGCCGTGGGACTCACTACACAGGACTTCTCTCTACTGTGAGTACATCCATCCGTTTATTACGGTTTGGTAATTCATTCACTGCTGTCTTTTCTCCAGGGGGATACAACATATTGTGTTACTGGGAGGTCAGAGATTTTTTACTGACACTCACCAATATAACACAGTTCCCCCACATTTTAGGAGACACAATTAGAGACACCTTCATACATATGTTTGCAGAGAGCGGTGTTTCCCTGCTTTCCTCATTGAGAGGCATTATTCTAAATGGACATTTAAAGATTTCCTGCAGCTGAGCACGGTACACTGGGAACGCTGTGTCCTAGTATCTACAAATCAGTTGCAACCACACACTGACTTACTGTTCCCCCTCACCCTTCCCCATTCTCAATGACATGACTGGGCGGTGGCCAGAATTAGGAGCCCAGTTTAGGGAGGCAGTGAAGACAGACCTTACCCTGGCCGGCGTGAGACTTCGGGCGTCCGAATCTCAGGCAGGGGAAAGCACCGAGCACTGCCTATGGTATAAGGGACTCCTGTATAGAGAAGAAGGGAACCCAGGGATAGAGGAGGTATTGACTGGTAAGCGACAGCTAGTAGTGCCCCAGGGGTACCGACAGCAACTGTTACGGGTAGCTCACTCTATTCCGTTAGCGGGACATCAGGGGGTCAACAGAACGCGAGCCCGGTTATTACAGCGATACTACTGGCCGGGGGCATCTCGAGATGTGGGCAATTTCTGCCGCTCTTGTGATGCCTGCCAGCGAGTGGGTAAGGCGGGCGACCGTGTGAAGGCACCCCTGAAACCCCTACCGATAATAGGGGAACCCTTCCAGAAAGTAGCAATGGACCTTGTAGGACCCCTTATGATTCCTAGCAGGTCAGGGAAGCGCTACATCCTCACAGTGGTGGATTTTGCCACCCGGTACCCTGAGGCGGTAGCGCTAAGCAACATAGATGCCAAGACAGTGGCAGCAGCTTTGCTGAACATTTTTTCTAGGGTAGGTTTCCCTAGTGAGATCCTAACCGATCAGGGGTCGCAGTTCATGAGTGAACTGTTACATTGTCTCTGGGATGCATGCGGTGTACAACACCGGCACACTACCCCTTACCATCCCCAGACAAACTGATTATGTGAGAGGTTTAACGGTACCCTGAAGCAGATGCTTCGGACCTTTATAGAGGCGGAGGGGAAAGACTGGGAGATTCATTTACAGCACTTGCTGTTTGCCTACCGAGAGGTACCGCAGGAATCTACAGGCTTCTCCCCCTTCGAGCTACTATATGGCCACAGGGTACGTGGACCTCTGGACCTATTCCGTGAGGGATGGGAAGGGGAGGCTCTGATGCTTCAGTGATCCAGTATGTAGTAGATCTCCGAGACCGGTTAGAGATGCTCATGGGGGTGGCCCAGGACCACCTCAGGGCCGCTCAGACCAGGCAAAAGCAATAGTATGCCCGGAATGCCCGTAGCAGGGAATTCATCCCAGGACAGCAGGTGCTTGTTCTCAAACCCACTCGGGTATCCGAAAGGTGAATGAGTACAACTACGTTGTACAGGTAGAGCCCGAGAGGCATAAGACATATCACGTCAATATGCTGAAAGAATACAGAGCACCGAGTATGGGAGCAGTAATGGCCATTTGTAGCCCACTGCTGGAAGATCCGGCGAGCAATGCTCTGCGATTCCAGAACGCAAGGGGTTAAAAACATTGCAACAAGGAAACTAGCCCTGCTTCAGGATTTCGTTAGCCCTGGGGATTCCAGAACGAACCCCAAAGAACCAGAACAAACTTTTTTCATTTCAAGGAAATAACGGGCTGGCAATTTGCGCCCCTTGCAAAAGGACTGCAATCTAAAAGACTTTATTTCTGCGTTTTTCATTCACTGGACCATTTATCCCGTTCCCCATTTAAGTAAGTGTTTTATTAAGTGTATTCTGAAGTTGTTGTGTGTTTGTCTAGTAAGGAAAGAAATGACAATTTATTTTGCTTAATTTGTTTGCTCAATCAAGAATCCCCAAAATATAACAATTGTTGATAAGTTCAGTCCATCGTGACAATCAAGAACAGCAGAAACATTCAAGAAGAGCTGAAAGATAGGATTCGGCCTGCTAAAAATGCATGGGGACACTAACTATTGTGAAGAACTTATAAAGATTGTAGTAAAAAGAGCAGACATAACTGGAGTTATTGTTAACAAAAACATAGTAAAAATATCAGATGAGACAAAGCAATTACTAAGGAAACAACAACAAATAAAGCAATAAGAAAATGTAACTGATATGGCGACAAAGACTATCGGAGATAAAAGTTTGAAGACAAATTCAGTGATTTATGAATGGGAAGAAGCAAAGCAGTGCACTCAAACAAGACGATTGATCAACAATAAAAGAGAATGTGCAATTATCAAAAGAAATTTAAGGACTTCTACATGAAATTGTACGGGAACACAAAACATGTATAATCCAGCAGAGGAAAAGCGAGAAGAGATCAATAGTGTAGCATGCGTCCTTTGCATGGTACATCAATAGTGGTGGAAAAGGCAGTAAAATTCCTGAAGAATGGGAAGGCCCCCGGGGAAGATGGAATTACAACTGAAATCTTGAAAGAAGCCGGGGAAATAGAGAAAAGCCGTGCAAAACTCTACATGCTGCTCGAAGAACAGGAAAATGCCAGATTACAATACTTATCCTCATCTACAAGAAAGAAGACAAAGAAGGTCTCAAGAACAGACCAATCTACTTCTAGTATCTTAGGCCTCGGCCAAGCTCCCCGCTGGCGTGCTGAGGCTCAGGGAAAGCGGGTGCTTTCCCTGGCCTTAGACAGTGCGCCGTCAGGGGGTGTGTCGGGGGCGGGCCAGTGACGTCACGGAGCTGGTTCGCCCTCATTGGGCGAACCGCTCACGTGACCGGCCCTGCTGAAATGTAAAAGTCTGCTAAGACCTACGCTTCCGCGCGCATGCGGAAGCGTAGGCGAGCCCCTACTAAAGCCGCTATAATTACGACTGTAGGGGCTCAGTGCCGAGCGGAAGCGCCCCTCAGCACGCCTCCACCAGCAAGCAGCAACACTGGACGAGGCCTTATACAGTCTTAGCAAGCTCAAAACCCAAACCCACTACTTTGTGTATGCACTGTATATATTTGTCTCATTTGGATAGCTACTGTGTTTGTGACCTAATGCATACAACAAGAGACAAAAAAGCCCCAATGCTACATCCAACTTGATACATAGTAACGTACTAAATGATTTATTTGAATCTACATTCTGTCTTCATAAATATGGGTCATTTAGTTAAATACAGCTCAACCCCGTTATAGCGCAAATCATTTTTTTGGGGGCAAAGTTTAATAATACACACACACACACGGAAAAGGGAAAAGCACCAGAGATGCAGAGCAGCCCCATGTATTATCTGTGTGACCTTTGCAGAAAGTCCCCGGTCAGCAGGTTCCAACTGGAACAGGTTGCACAAAGTTTGAGGAAGTGCAGAACGATCCCACAAACTGGCTGCAAACATCAGTCCGTTTCTCCTCCCTCATTTGACCGAGTTACCAATTGAACCCATTGATTCTTGTTTTCTAAGAGTTGCTCTTTGAAACGTATTTACTAAAAAGTTATTCCCGGTTCGCCAGAGAACAGAACAAATTTGCCCCCATAAAAAAATATATATATGTAACACCTATTCCCCCCCACCCAATCGCATATAGTGTGTGTGTGTGCGGGGAACCTAATGTTACCTGGTGTGGTGCGTTATACCTGTCAGGCTCACAGGAGGTCTGAGCCGCCGCCAGTGAGAGCCTGGGGTGAATCCTCTGGAACGTTCTCGGTTTCAGCGCCTCCACCTGTGTAGGGTTCTAGGGATGTAGAAGGTTGCCTACACAGGACCCGCATATACAATAACCACATACACAGGAATGTATATAACCACTTTACTGTAACGCAGAATAATCACACACTTATAATACTGATACTTCCCCTAGAGCAGCGTTTCCCAAATGGTGGGTCGCGACCCGGCACCGGGCCACGGCACCAAAATTGCCGGGTCGCAGCGAGGCTGGCCGTGCGGTGTCTCCCGTTCCCCCCCCCCCCCCCCCCCCCGCTCAAATTAAAAAAAAATGGCGGTGATTCCCCCCGCGGTCCCGCGCGCTTGCGCAGGGCAAGCAGGGTCCGCTCCCTTCCTCCCCCCGCTCCCAACGTGGGACGGAGGAGGAAGTACCAGCTCCTCTGCGGCCCGCACGTTACATGGGGCAGGGTGGAAGTACAAGCTCCTACTGCGGCCTGCTTCCCCCCGCGGCCAGCTTCCCGAGCTCACCTCCTGAGGCACCCCCTCCCGAGCCCACCTCCCGTGCCCCCATGCCACCTCCCGTCCCAGGCAGCAGGGGATATCGGGGGCAGCAGGGGAAAGCGTCCGGCGGCAAGGTAAGTCACCCCACCCAGTCACTGCCTCCCACCCAAGTGTCTCTGGGCCCCCTCCCACCCACCCAAGTGTCCCTGGGCCCCCTCCCACCCACCCAAGTGTCCCTGGGCCCCCTCCACCCACCCAAGTGTCCCTGGGCCCCCTCCCACCCACCCAAGTGTCCCTGGGCCCCCTAAGTGTCCCTGGGCCCCCTCCCACCCACCCAAGTGTCCCTGGGCCCCCTCCCTCCCACCCCCCTAAGTGTCCCTGGGCCCCCTCCCTCCCACCCCCCTAAGTGTCCCTGGGCCCCCTCCCTCCCACGCCCCTAAGTGTCCCTGGGCCCCCTCCCTCCCACGCCCCTAAGTGTCCCTGGGCCCCCTCCCTCCCACCCAAGTGTCCCTGGGCCCCCCCCCTCCCACCCACCCAAGTGTCCCTGGGCCCCCTCCGTCCCACCCCCCTAAGTGCCCCTGCCCCCCCCTCCAGTCACTCACATCCATCGTTGCCTGTAATTCACTGTTTGTGTCTGTGTGCGTATAGGGGAGAGCGAGTGTGTGTGTGTGTGTGTGTGTGTGTGTATCAGTGTGTGTGTGTGTGTGTGTCTGTGTGTTAATCAGTGTCTGTGTGTATCAGTATCAGTGTAAGTGTGTGTGTATCAGTGTGTGTGTGTGTGTGTGTGTAGCAGTGTCTCTGTGTGTGTAGCAGTGTCTCTGTGTGTGTAGCAGTGTCTCTGTGTGTGTATCAGTGTGTGTGTGTGTGTGTGTATCAGTGTGTGTGTGTGTGTGTAGCAGTGTCTGTGTGGCTGCGTGTGTGTCAGTGGCTGGGTCTGTGTGTCAGTGGCTCTGTGTGTGTTTCAGTGTGTGTGTCAGTGGCTGCGTGTGTCAATGGCTGTGTGTGTGTGTATCAGTGGCTGTGTATGTGTGTATCAGCGGCTGTGTGTGTGTCTGTGTGTGTATCAGTGGCTGTGTGTGTGTGTGTGTGTGTGTATCAGTGGCTGTGTGTGTATCTGTGCAGGCCCTATAAACGATAACATTTTTAGTGTGTCACGAAAAAGAAGTTGAAAAATAACCGGGTCACGGGAAAACAAGTTTGGGAAACCCTGCCCTAGAGGGTAACTCCACAATATAACTCAGTCCCAAGTGTCCTTCACTCCACTAGGAGTGTACCTATCCAACACCGTGTACCCCCCACCGTGTACCACCCCTTTGTCCTGTGGTCAGCGCTGCCACTATGTGTAATGATATTATGTATAGGATACGTTGGTGCACTTAGAAAGGCACCTGCCGAGCGCTCCTGCACTCGGGCCTGCAAGCAACTTCGAAAAGGATCTGCTGCTTGGTGATCCCGTCTGTCATGCAATGCTTCCTCGCACGAGGGTCCGCCAGGTGCGATCCCACCCTGGATATAGTCTCTGTCTCTTTAGCACAGACTTGAGCCCAAGTCTCTTCTCGGGGAGCGCAGCGTCCGCTGTGTCCCTATCTAACACTACTACTACTGTGACAGGTTCCCTAGCCTAGGGCCTGTCCCTGTAGCACCACAAACTGGGGCGTTCAGGACCTATCTGGGGCCTAGGGGGTTACTGGCCTAATGCAGTAATTGCTGTGGCTGCACTGCAAGCCACACTTGTCTTTTCTTGTCAGAGCACACAGCACTGCAGCTGTGCCACTGACAAGACTCAGATTCAGATTAGGGCAGAGTCCCTACCTAAGGGGCCTTCCCTATGAACTTACCCACTAACCTAGTGGGGAGTGGGGCCTGCCTGGGTTTTCTCTGGCCTAGTACAGCAGAGCCCTGCTCTGTGTACACTACCTTCCCCAATCTCTTCCTGGATCCAACTGACAAAAACCCTGTCTGCACACAACATTGTTGCAACTCTGCAGCATGAGAATCTGCCAGCTCTATTGGCTGTCTGGCTGCCTGTGACCAGGGTGAAAGTGCAGTCCCCAGAGGCTGCTGGGAATTGTAGTTCTTGGCACAGCTCTTTCCTATGGGGACAACGTGCGCGATCTTTACTGCGCATGTGCGAAGCTGTAATGGCCGTCGCTACGCTGAACTGCACCTGCGCAACCTCCCAGAGCTCCTGCACACTGGCAATGGCCACCGCTACCATGGCCAACCTCTGCGCATTACGCGAACCTCGCGCCACAACCAAGATGGAGGTGCCCGCTGGGAGAAGTCGCCGTCCCCTTCCCCCACTGCCACTGGGGTAAGGCAGGGGGCAAAGGAAGATCAGGGGAACCGGGGGTGACCCCCTTACATATATATATATATATATATATATATAAAATGTATACAATGTTGCAACCAAAAAAAAGGAAGAGAAGCAAAACACCCTCCTTGTGTGATGTTGGGTGGTTGTTATTTGTGCTTGTAGGCAGCAGCAAAGCGACATGCCACAATCCAGAACACACACACACTTTGTTTCAAGCGTCTCTTTCAGTCTGCACTCTGATAGGCTGAGATACGTTTTTTGATGTCATCTGCTCAAGGTATGCTGGGAGTTGTAGTCCTGCTGCCTTTTTGCACAGATTTAGAAAGAAACATTTACAGCCCCAGCTTTCTAATAAATATTCTCCACATCTCTACCAGCTCCCTACTCTCGATCTCTGGAAGCTAATGAAGCAGGGAGAAGAGAGAGCTGCAGATGCCGGGTAAGTCCTCATGGAATCCTTGATCATGGCAGCCATTTTGTTTAAAAAAAAAAAAAAAAACATTTCTGCGATCCCTGATATAACACGGTCTCATTCTGTGGCCCCCGAGCATCGCGTTATAACGGGGTTCAGCTGTACTTTGGCCTAAATATTTTAAGCATATGTCACGGTAGATCCATTTTAGTAGATCCTACACTACCAATGTTATACGGTCTTATGTATTTCTTCCACTGCATAGAGGAAAGAGAGGAAATGAAAATGCTACAGCATGGATTACATGACATACATGGGGTGCCTAAAGGGTTAAAAAAATTAAGCACTATATGTGCTATGTATGATCTACAGTGCTGTTAAAATCAGAAGTGCGCTAATAATTGTGAAAAAAATACCATATATATATATATATATATACTTACTAAGATAGCTCTTTATAGATCCTTCAAGAGTATGATATTGCCTCTAGGAGCATTCAGAGTAGCGAGTGTAGGAGCAAAGCATGCATGTATGTCAGTTTAACCAAGGTCTGAGGTTAGAAGGTTGTGAGTGGCAGAGAAGAAGTGGGGCATGTAGATCTTGAGAGGAAGTTATGGCAAAATTATAGATCATAACAAGGTTGTCGAGGTCAGTAGAGTTGTAGAGAGAGGACAGCAAAGTGGACCTGAAAGCTGTTGGCTTATGAAACGCAGGTCTCTGCAGAACTGAGGGGTAAATGGGGTAAAGGGAGAGAAAAGGGTAAATAGAGAAATTAGAGAAAGAGACAAGCTGCTGAATTAATCTTGGCATTTTGGAGTCTACGAGCACAGGCAGAACACACTGGTCAAACAGTGGAACGTGATCTTAAAATACTGTATATGTTTTTCCCAACTGTGCTTTATCTCATCCGTTGAAGGTCAGCAACCCATTTCCAACCTTTATACTAATTTGAGAGCCATATTACTCCTCCAACCCTGTTGCACGTTGCTTCTCCATAATACCCAGCAAGGCTGTGGACTTCTTATGCGAGGCAATTAATACTCCCTGAATACTCCCTAAAGGTGACCATACTACTTTGTAACAAGATTGCCTTTGTTTACATAAATGGATGTTATGGTACTCACCGTCAACAGAAAATGTAACCATTTCACTCATTATTGGGGTCAGATGTTCCCCAGTGTTTGGCTCTTCTTTTTCTGACTTAATCTGTAAACTCTCCGGTACAACCACTGGAAAATCTGCCAACAAGAAAAGGAAAATCCACTATGTAAAGCTGAGAGTGGAAACTCTTCTTGTGATGTCACTATACAGAAATACTTTGTAATGATTCCTAAGTGGATGTGAAAAGTAAGTGATTGTACTTGATGATTAACCTGGAGTGCTGAAAACATGTTGGAGTTTTTTGAGCTACCAATGTTCATACCCCAATACTGTAACAATAATATTCCCAATATAACCTTAGAAAATCATGTGCATTTTATTTATTAGAACATGAAGCTTGTAATTCTATCCTTGCATTAATGTTATTTTCCCCAATATTGTAGACATGCCTTTATTCAATTTGTTTAAAAACTTTACTGACAAGTGGGGATGTAAGGGTACTTACCACCAACAGGAAATGAACTCATTTCACTCTTTAGGGTTGTCAGACGTTCCTCAGTGTTCGATTCTTCTTTCTCTGACTTAACCTCTAAACTCTGTGGCACAATCACTAGAAAACATGGCAATAAGAAAAGAAAATCCACAATGTAAAGCTGGGAGTGAGGGCTCTTCTTCTGATATCAGTAGAATAGAATAATTTTGTAAAAAAATGTGTTACTGACTTTCTGGTAGAAAATTACTTAAAAAGAGTTGAATACATATCTTAACTTGTCTTGTATATAATGTATAACCATGCTCACTTAATGTAACCATTATAACTGTATGATGTATGTCATCATAACTCTGTGCCCAGGACATACTTGAAAATGAGAGGTAACTTTCAATGTAATACTTCATGGTAAAACATGTTCTATATAAATAAACAAAAATACCTGCTGATGGTTCTATGATGAAAAACAGTGTGTAGCCCCTCTTGGTTTACAACTGGTTTCTATAAGGCAGTGTTTTCCAACTCCAGTCCTCAAGTACCCTTAACAGTCCAGGTTTTAAGGATAACCCTGCTTGAGCACAGGTGAATCGATCAAACCGAGTGAGACACCTGTACTAATGTGAGCATATTCTTAACTCCTGGACTATTATGGGGTACCTGAGGACTGGAGTGGGGGTTAATTATGATAATTGGTTAACTGTGTGGGCTGTGTGGGCTCCAGGTTTTACACCTCCGCTTTCTACATTATGATCTGTGATGTCAGCATGGAGGGTATAAATAGTCACACCCTTTGTTCTACAACAGGTTCACCAGAGTCTCAACTGAGGCCTCCATGCAACTCCTGTAAATTGATTGTGTGTCTAGACTGCAGCAAGTTATGTTCTGTCACTTTATGTTAATTTACAGTTTGTAAGGTGCCCTGTTTTTTAGAAAATGCATGTTGGAGTATCGGAAAATAGAAAATTGATACCCAACTTTGAGTCATTTTCTTTTCCTGGAGAGTCCTTCCATGGCAGTGCTCACTAATGGGTTAAGTTCCACCTTTCCGCTGAGATAGGACAGACGTCTACCCTTGGAAGGACCATAAATAGTCCCTTCTTCCCTCCCCAAGTAGTCTCAGTACAAAAGCTGAAATATATAACTAGAAAAATAAATACATCTAAACCCCGTTATAACTCGGTGCTTGGGGTCCACATCATGAAACCGCGTTATAACGGGGATTGCGGGAAAAAATGGCCACCGTGATCAGGGGTTCCACGTCTGCCGGAGGGGGGAGAGCTGGGATAACTCTCCCAGTTGTCCCTGAACCCAGCATCACAGCGGCACACCCACGCAGGACATACCCGGAGCAGAAGCTCATCTGTGTGCACAGAAGTTATCCAGTCTGCACAGGGGATGGAATATCTGCTAGGTATGGCTTCAGTGGTATGTATGTGTGTGTGTGTGGGGGGAGGGTGGAGGAGGAAGGGGCCGGCAGCAGCAGTAGCACGGACGATCCCAGAATCAAGAGAGGTAGGAGGTGTGTGTTTTAGATTTTCTTTTAAATATAGTATTATTATTACATTATTATTAGTATTAGTATTATTATTATTTAGTATATATCAATCTATTGGGGCATATCTTTTTCTGGCTCACATGAACTTGTCCTGATTGAGCTTCCCAGATACTTGGCAGCTTTAACTTTTAATAACATTCAGTTTATCATAAGATAGTTGAACTGCAGCAGTCACCTGCCTTTCGAAGCCCTGGCAGCACCTGGAGTGAATAGCTCAAGTCAATTATTTTCTGCATATTTCCTCAGTAGCTCAGGGTACAATATGAGCACCACTGTCACGCAGATTACTGCAAGAGGCCCCTGCTGTATAATGTGAACTACACCATCCATAAAACTTTGAAAGATCCGGGAGGCAGATATCTCATGGTCGACATCACCATAGAAGACTCAAGACTGTTGTTGGTTAATGTATATGCTCCGAACTTGCCTAACCATTTGTTTTTCACAGATCTCTACCAAAGAATTTTGGAGTGGGACGCAGAGACCGTTGTTGTAGGAGGCGACTTCAATGTAGTGGAGGTCTGGACACTTGACAGATCAGGAAACAAAAGGGTACCGCACCACTCACACACAACGGGGTACTTTGAAATCCTTCAGGGAGAACCTAACACTGGTAGATCCCTGGAGAATTTTAAACCCGCTAGAAAAAGATTTCACTTTTTTTTCACACGCACACAATATGTTCTCAAGAATAGACCGGTTCCTAATCTCAACCAATTTAATGCAGAGAATAAACTTGGCTAAAATAGAAAATATAATAATTTCAGACCATGCACCAATATGGGTCAACTTAAGACTCAGTAAACCCAAAAATATCTCGCGAAGCTGGCGCATGCCCACGTATCTAGCAGACTCAAAAGAGTTCAAAGCGTATCTACAAAACCAGTGGTCCAATTATTAGATGGACAACCAGCAGCATACTCTAGAACCCATTCTGTACTGGGAAACATCTAAAGCAGTACTTAGAGGCCATATAATTGCTTACAGTATTAGGAAAAACAGAACCCTAAACACCAAACTGAACAACCTAAACACACAGCTAACACAGGCATTCCAAATATACAAGACAGATAATACAGAACAAAATAAGAAGCAGTATTTAGAAACCAAAGAGTTGTATGAGGCACTGCTGACTGAAAGAGCACAAACCCAACTTATGTATCAAAAATATAGCTATTTTAGATAGGGCAATAAACCGGGGAAATTGTTGGCCAATCTAACAAAAGAAACCAAAAGTACTAATGAAATAGTGTCCATTAGCACCAAGCAGGGTGGCAGAACAACAAACGCCAAAGAAATTTGTGCAACATTCCTAAATTACTACAAAAAAACTCTACACAACAATCCCAGATGAAAAAGAATTAGGAGAAAAAGTTATACAAAAAGCAAACCTTCCTCAGATCTCCCAAGAAAATAGAGAGGCACTAGATCAACCTATAACAACCCTAGAAGTACAGGAAACTATAAACACACTTAAAAATAACAAATCACCAGGACCAGATGGCCTTCGCGCAGAATACTACAAATTATTAAACCCAGAAATAGCAATATCACTAACCAACCATATAAGGGAGGAAAAACAAATGCCGCAAAATTTTAATCTAGCGAAAATAATTGTCATCCCAAAACCAGGCAGGAATCAACCATCGTCATACAGACCCATTTCCCTGTTAAACCAAGATTTTTAAATTCGAAGAAAAATTTACACAAACTGTCTAAAAAATATACTCCCCAATATTATATCTCCAGAGCAAACAGGTTTTGTCCCCGGGAGACAGTCAGTTACGAGTATAGGATCAGCTGTGGCCGCGGTGGTGACAGCAGGACAGTCCAAAGGCAACAACATAATAGTAAATCTCGACGCTGAAAAGGCATTCGACAAAATTACAGCAGCGGCAGCTTTTATTCGAAGTAATCACTGGCATGTACCTGGCATGTTCCTGGAATGTGACACTGTTCACCCGGAGCATGCCGGGCTCCTTTTGCCTTCCCAGCCAGGCGCATTACACGGCTGACGCGCGGTTGATGTGTTAATTAATAATGGTTCAGGATTTACTAGGCTGCAATGCTTCGCGTGACCGCCAGATGGCATAATTTCATGAATTGTAATGCAGTATATATATATATGTATATGTATATATATATATATATATATACACTGTATAACAACAACCCCTATAACCCCTAACATACACATACAGTACTGTATATGCACATCAATGATACTATAGGCCGTCCCCTGGCGAGATGTGTTTGCAGCAGAGAGAGAACCGCTGCTCTCTCTGCGCAAACATCGGCACATTAAAATTTATTTAAAATACATTTTTATTGATAGTGTAGATGTGCAGGGGGTCTCCGGAGCTGAACCGCGTTGGTTTCAGGTCTGGGGACCCCCTGCTTCCCGAGATACAGCCCCCTTTATGAGGTGCCGGTATCCCTCTGCGTTTAAAGGTCCCGATCACGTGATCGCGGCCTGTAAACAAAGCAGAGGGATACCGGCACTCCCTAAAGGGGAGGTGTAGAGGGAGAGGGGGTTGGCCCGGTATTAAAGGGGTTGCACCCCATATGGCCACCCCCTGACCTCACCAGGGAGGCAAGGGGTTAACTGGACTGCAGTCCAGGAATGTGGCTTACACCTTGTCATGTCAGGAAAATGTATGTTCCCCTGTTCCCATGTTTCATTATAATCCTGTATTTTCAAGATGTTTTAAAGTGCATTTCTGTATCTCCGGTTCTGGAGGTCGCAGAGAGTTGATATTTGGCCAATATGTGGAGTCACTGTAGGCATTAAAAACTGGCAAATTTCGACCCACTGAGCCCCCCAGAACGGAACTTATTAATATGTGAAAATATTAAAGTGTATGTGGTATTTTGAATCTGCTCTGAAAATGCAGACTCCATATGCTATGCTAATATGTCAGGAAGGGCAGCCGGATGATTTAACATAAAGCCCTGTGATGAAACGTTAACTGCCCTAATTTTTTACACTAGGAACCAAGTACTAATCAACAGACTCTGCCACTCTAATTGTTACCTGAGGGCGGAGAAGCGTCAAACTGGAGTAGTTTGTAAGTGGTATATCTACACCTACAAACAATGAAGCTCCTGACAGATACTTCATTTGGTAGACTGGTCGTCGCCCCTGATTTAATTATGGGGCTACAGAAATAAGATCCTCAGAGTCCCAGTACACATGGGCTAACTAGCTAGGGGACAGGGTTTAAACTGTGTCTCCCCGTTAGGGATTGGATACAGATAATTGTTCACCAATAGTCTGTATTCAATGTTAAGAATAGCGTTACACAGGTATATAAACTGTGTCAACCCTACAGTTTTTGTAGGAGTTGTTCTTCTGATTCCACCTGGAATGTCACCGGATTGCTGGAGAATTGCTAGCTGATACTTTTCCATTCCCCAACCCTAAGTAAGTGTTACCTTCTTGTCTGTTAATTGTACTATATTGCTGTGTTCACCTTTTTTAAGGAATAAATATATTTTATTATATCTACGCCTCGTTCAGTTCAACCCAGATATTTGGTATTCATTATATCTTGTCATAAGTTACCGTGACAGTCATTCCAGCTACAAGTCCCCAGATTCCACCACCATCAACGCAGAATTACGGTCTTCACAAGAGAATGTTAAACAATCACTGGGGAGTGAGCGCAATGAGCTCACCAACGAAGTCAATGCTCTTCTGCAGAATAAGGGAGACAAGAGGAAGAAGATGGAGGTGCATCTTCAGGAATGCAGGTCAAGGTCACAGAGGGGGACAGAGTCCTGGCAGAGAGAGCCAACAGACTGCAGGATGCTCAGGAACTTTGGCAAGAAGGGACATGTCAAAAGCTGAGCTTCAACAGTAAACTAAAAAGAGTGAAAGACAAAAAAGGTGGAGAAGTACTGTTCTGAAGGCCCAGAAAGCCCAGTAATTGCCCCAGAGGAAAACCCCAAAGTAACTGGTTGGTGTCACGCCTGTATGCCCGCAGACCTGGCAGGACCCCAATACTGAGGTGGGAACGGTATTACACCACACACCCACAGCAGTGGGAGCAAGCCCGGAGTGTGGTATAGCGTTGCTGGGCCTGTTGTAAAAGTGGTTATGATACTTGCAACGTCTTGTAGGGTTAAACGTAAGAATGGTCGTGTCCGTGTGCCAATGTCCAGGGGTACAGAGAGCAGAGTAGTCGAAGTTCAAAGCCAGGTCCAAGGATTCCAGAGATCAGCAAAGTAGAGTTCATAGCAAGGTTCAAGGGTTACAGAGAGCAGGGTAGTCCAGGACAAGCAGGGGTCAAAGCCAGGGAAATCCAAAGTAACACAGGAGCCAGGACAAGCAGGAACACAGAGGAAGCACAGCATAGGTCAGCACACACAGGGAAACAGGAACTATGCAGAGCGATGATAGAGAGGACAGATAGGGATAATAAAGGAAGAAACACCAATGGGAGAGAGGGGATGAGCAGAGAGAGAAGTGGGATACAACAAGGATAGGTCAGGGAGAGAAGAGGAGGAGACAGAGGGATCAGACAGAGAGATAGCTTGCAGGGAATGAGAGGAGGAGTCAGGAGAGTGACAGGCCTTAGAAGAGGAGCGTGTGCGCGCGCCCTCTGTAAGCAGAGTGCGCGCGCACAGGCTGCGTCACAAGACGCGCGGAGCGCTGAACCGCGGGCCCCCAGCGGAGGGAAGCAAAGGACCGGATGGGATTGCTACCGGAGGTGATGGACTGGCAGCGGGCATTGAGAGTGTCTGGGAGAGGGGAGCGTTGCCGCAGGGGCTCGGGGACCGCGCGGGTGCGCGAGGCTTGCGGTGCATGCGCTGAGGCAATCGGGCAGTAAGAGAGGTAGACGGAGCGGGACAGAAGTGGGTAAGCACAGGGAGATTGGCCAGGGAAGGGACAGAGGGAGAGAAAGAAGGGGAAGGAACCCCCTGAACCGTCACAGTTGGAGAGAAAAGGTTCTTGAGAAAAGACATCTCACCAAGGAGAACGAAGTCTATGGATCCAGCCAGAAGAGGAACACAGAAAAGACTGGAGGGAAGATTGGAACCCTCCTCAACTGGAAGATGAGGAAAAGACGGAAAGATGGACAATGTACGTTTCTATGAAAGAGGCTGGTGCACGGGCCGCTCCACAGGACAATGTTGCGCTGGTGACAGGGATATGTGATTCTCACGGGAGACCAGGTTTATTAACACCTTTTAAACCAGGATCATTGATTGAGCAAAGCAAGGAGGTAAAATAAATTGTAATTTATTTCAGGAAAAGACATACATTGTGTGTAACACAATTTACAGGGTTAACACGCTTACTGGGATCGGGCTAACGAATAAACTTGTCCTTTAAACGAAATTCTCAAAAATGACCTCAGTAGGAGCACTTTCACATACCCGGGAGGTACTCACGAAATCCTGCAACTGATTTTGGCATGCAATGTCAGCTGACGACGTACTCGTGGCCCAGGACCTAGTTGATCTGGAATGGGCACAAGAGTGCCAGGAGGTCTATACTGCGGCCCCCTCAGATCGGATCAACTGGTCCAAATGCTCAGGCCTTTTAGAGGGTTCCATACAGGTAGACTCTTTAACGCCCACATTTTGTAATATCTCATCGGAGGCAGATGCAATCAAGAATCTTGGAGTCTACCTGTCCACTGTGGAGCGCCCGGTCCCAGAGAATTGGACTGAGTTAGAGGAACGTGTCCTCACTTGTCTGGGGTTGTGGAAGGGTCTCGCAAAAATGCTTTCCCTCAGGTGAAGCTCTGGTTATCAACCAGATGATGACCTCTCAGCTGTGGCACTGGCTGATCGTCCTGAGTCCGACCCCTGAATTCATCACCAAAATCCAGAGGAAGTTGGTGGACTCTCTCTGGATGGGAAAGCATTGAGTCCCTGCAGGTGTTACGTGCCGCCCTCTGGGAGAGGGCGGACAGGGAGTAGTAGTGTGTGTGCGCTCCCAGGTGCACACTTTCCGCCTCCAATACCTGCTGCGATACCTGTACGCAGACTCTTCTCTGCTGTGGTGCCAGCTGGCATCCAGCTCACATCACCAGTTGCGCAATATGGTGTCTGACCGGCAATTATTTCTCATCAAGTCTGAGGGGTTTGGGAGAGACCTCTCAGTGTTGCTGGCATACTACCAGGAAACCCCCATGGTCTGGAGCATGGTTTCCGTGTCTAGGCAAGGAATGGCTGTTCGGGAGGACCTCCTGACCGAACTCCTGCTATATAATCTAGCAGGGGCTGCACGGATATTGGAGTCCCCCAGCATCATTTGCCACTATTGCCAGGCCCAGACGACCCGAGTCGGGGACCTGCTGGACAACGAATGGTCAGAATGGGTGGAGCCCGAGGTGATTATGCACCTCATGGGCTACACCAGCGGTGCGCAAACTGGGGGTCCCGCCCCCCTGGGGGGACGCAAGATTGTTTAGGGGGGGCGCAGGAAGCAGCGGCGATATTGCCAGTAGCAGAGGAAAAAAAGCCGTCTGCAGCTGCAATTTTTCTTTTGGCCATTAGGTGGCGCTGTGCTCCGCTGTGCTACAGTACACAGCAGCATTTCCTTGCTTCCTGTATCAGCGTGTGTGACATGGGGAGAAGGGGTGAGTGAGACTGGCACATGGGGGGTGAGTGAGACTGGCACATGGGGGGTGAGTGAGACTGGCACATGGGGGGGGAGTGAGACTGGGACATGGGGGGAGTGAGACTGGGACATGGGGGGGAGTGAGACTGGGACATGGGGGGGTGGGAGAGTGAGACTGGGACATGGGGGAGTGAGTGTGAGACTGTGGCATGGGGAGGGTGTGAGTGGCATGAGGGGGGTGAGAGTGTGAGATGGGGAGGGGGGTGAGAGTGAGTGTGACATGGGGAGGGGGGGTGAAAGAGCTACATGGGGATGGGGATGAGAGAGACACTGGCAGGAGGGAGAGAGACACACAATGGCTGGAGGGAGAGTGTGAGAGAGACACCGGGTGGAGGGAGAAACAATAGCTGGTTTGAGAGTGCAAGAGAGACACTGGAGGGAGGGAGAAGCAATGGCTGGAGGGAGAGGCAATGGCTGGAATGAGAGTGAGAGACAATGGAGGGAGGGAGACACTAGGGGGAGGGAGAAAGAGAGAGAGACACACGGGGAGGGAAAGAGAGTGGGGGAGACACTGAGGGGAGGGATAGAGAGGGACTGGAGGGGGAGTGAGAAATACAGGGAGTTGGAGAGATTGGAAGAGGAGTGTGAGACTGGAAGAGGGGAGAGAGTGAGAGACAATGGGTGGAGGGAGAAAGAGACACACTGGCTGGAGGGAAAGAGAGTTGGGGGGATGGAGGGGGAGACACTGAGGGGAGGAATAGAAAGGGACTGGAGGGGGAGTGAGAAATACAGGGAGAGGGAGAGACTGGAAGAGGGGAGAGAGGTCCTGAGAGGTTCTAATGTGGCGGGAAGAGAGAGATTAATAATACAGCAGAAATGGGAACGCTATTAGACAAATATTATAATATTTATTTTTAAGTTATGTAGTTTCAGCTATAAATACTTTTTTTGTAGACGCGTGGCGGGGGCGTTACAAAGCTGGTTCGCCCTCAATGGCTGAACCAGCTCACGTGCACTGACGTCATGTGATTTTGATTACATAAGGCAGGGGGGGCCCGAGAAATGTTATGGATTAAAAGGGGGGCTCGGCATAAAAAGTTTGCTCACCCCTGGGCTACACCACCCCAAGAGTTCCACGCTGTTTTCTCCAGGAGATCAAGGATACCATGTCCCCTGACTCGCGCACCTTCCTAGAGGGGTTATTGCAGACCGGAGCACCACGTCCACCGTCCGACCCCCCGCCTCTTGCTGTATGCATGGGCCCAAAACTCTGCCAAGTCCCTCAGGCTCCTCCTGTCCCCAGCCTAAGCAGACTCGGGAGAAAACCCTCGGCATGATTTCGCGGCATGCCGAGGTGGCTGCACTCTCATGCTCCACAGTACACCACCTCACCTTTGTCATCCACCCCAATACCATCTGGAGGCGGGTATTACCAAGAAACGAGGGTGAGAGGCACTGGTGGAGGAAACTCTATTCAGAGTGCATTCCCCGACCCACCGGTGATCTGAGTTGGAGACTCCTCCATAGTGCCCTCAGCACGGGAGAGTACCTTGCCCCCTTCACGGACACCCCAGACACATTTTAGTTGCGCCACACTGCAGCCCCTCTTGTCCTTCATTAGGGGCCTCCTCCTGCAGATCTGGTTGCGTTTCTCCCAGCACCTTTGTATTTTTGGACGCCCAGTATCCCGGAACACTAGGGCCAGGGACCTCCTCACCAACCTGCTCCTAGCATTAGCCAAGCTGACTACATACAAGTTCAGGAAGCAGCGTTTGGCTGTGGAGGTATCCCTTACCTGCCAGGTCATATGCCGGGTGCTCGATCGCTCCCGTATCCGAGCAGAGTTTACCTACACTGTGGCCACTGGGCAGGTACCTGCATTAACCTCACAGTGGGCCTTAAGCGGGGTGCTCTGCTCGTATCCCCCCCATGGTTTATCTTTTATGCTCCACCTCCTCCTTTAGTGTACTTTTTTCTTATTATTTTACAGTTGCACTAGTTTCCGGCCTATGTTTATTTTAGTTTGAGCCTTTCCTTTTCTGGTTGGTCTCTTGGCTTCGCCAGCCAATCACTTTACGGCTTAAATATTCTGGTTCTAACTGCACATTTCATACAACCAGCACTTGAAATCAACCAGACACACTGATCAGGATACACAAGCTCAGGATTCGTTAGACTGCGATATGGTGACGAAGACTATCGAAGATAACAAAAGCTTGAAGAAGACAAACACAGGAGGGATAGGGAAGGAGCAAATCAGTGCACGCAAACAAGACGTTTGATCAACAAAAGAGATTGTGCAATTATCAAAGAAAGTTGGAGACTCCTACATAAAATTGTACGGGAACACAATACAGGGAATAATCCAGCAGAGGAAGAGCGAGAAGAAGAGATCAATAGTGTACAGTACCATGCAAAGGATGGTGGTGGCAAAGGCAGCAAACATTTCATAAAGAATGGTAAGGCCCCCGGGGAATATGGAATTACAACTGAAATCTTGGAAGAAGCTGGGGAAATAGAGAAAATAATACCTATATAATATTATTACATTGATACTGTTGATCATGTTATCTTGCTTAACAAACTCCAGTGCTCTGGAATAGGGATGCATGCTTTAAACTGGTTCTATACCTACCTATCAGGTAGATCACAACGTGTATCTCAGGCTAAAACTCCAACCCCTTGGATATCACCTGTGGTGTCCCATATGGCTCTGTTCTGGGGCCTCTACTCTTCTCAGTGTTCATCAATGATCTTCCTACAGCTTGCAAGGGAGCGTCAATACACATGTATGCAGATTACACTATTTTATATGCACACAGCCACAGCCTCTCCGACCTTGAACACATACTTCAATCTGACTTTTGAGACTTGAAAATTGGATTTCCCAAAACAAACTGTTTTTGAACACAAGACTGTAACAATGGTATTTGGGACCAGGGCTAAATTTTTAAAGCTTCCAATGACTGAGCTCCAGATCAGAACCAACACTAACACCACCCTAACTCCTGTTACTAGTTTGAAATACTTGGGCATATGATTTGATTCCCATTTAACATTTCGGTTGCACATTGATACCATGACATCCAGAAAGCGTATCGCACAGCAGATGCTAATGCCAATTATCGACTATGGGGACATAGTATACGGCTCGGCACCCCAAACCCACCTTAGCAAACTTGATACCCTCTACAATTCAATATGTCGTTTTGTTCTCCAATGCAACTACATCACTGCGAAATGCTCAAAATAACTAGATTGGTCATCACTAGAGTCTAGGCGCAATGTTCATCTTTCTTGTCTCGCCACAGATACTTTCTGGGCAAGCAACCCGTCTATCTGAACAAGCTCCTTACCCCTACTACATGCAGCACTTATCATCCGAGATCTGACTCCAAAAGACTATTCATGGTCGCAAGGTTCAGCAAAGTATCCGACCACTCCTCCTTCTCTTACCGTGCACCCCAAAACTGGAACAATCTACCGGAGTCTCTCACAGCCACCTCCAGTCTAAGTTCTTTCAAAACTAAACCTGTCTCACATTTTAATCTAGCCTGTAACTGTTATATATATATATGCGTCTGTAACAGTTACAGTCTAGATTAAAATGTGAGACAGGTTTAGTTTTGAAAGAACTTACGACTGGAGGTGGCTGTGAGAGACTCCGGTAGATTGTCCCAGTTTTGGGATGCACGGTAAGAGAAGGAGGAGCGTTCGGATACTTTGCTGAACCTGGGGACCATGAACAGTCTTTTGGAGTCAGATCTCGGATGATAAGTGCTGCATGTGGTGAGGAGCTTGTTCAGATAGACAGGTTCCTTGCCCAGAAAGTATTTGAAGGCGAGACAGGAAAGATTAACTTTGCGCCTAGACTCAAGTGATGACCAATCTAGTTCTTTGAGCATTTCGCAGTGATGTGTGTTGTAGTTGCATTAGAGAACAAAATGGCATATTGAATTGTAGAGGGTATCAAGTTTGCTAAGGTGGGTTTGGGGTGCCGAGCCGTATATATATATATATATATTGTGACAGAAACCAGGGGATGGTAATAAATTCCATATATAGGGCTTCCAGGATACTGAACAGTTTCTGTCCTGTTTAGGCTGAACAGTGCAGCCTCATAATACATGCACTCCATCCCACAGTTTGGCAAGTGCTGGAACTGAGGGATGAGCGATCCAGACCAGAGTTTGTCTGCTGCCTGATTTCTGTCACCTGTCCTGCTTGTTAGAAATCAGGTACTTAAGACCGATTTCCTGTTTCCTCTCCCCTCTCCCCCAAGAGCCTGGAGACAGGAAGGCTGCTGGAAGCAGAGAGGGGGAAAGCCTCTCCCCAAACAGGTTAAAACATTCTGTTCTTTTTGTCTAAAACGGCGAAGTTACTTATTTTGTTGTTGGAAGTGGAAAAGCCACTTCAACCCTGAGTTAGGGAATACCTACGTTAAGTTATTGCTCAGGTGAGCAGCTTTTTGTTTTGATGTGTTTCTGTTGTATGCAGTGTGGCAGTCTCAGTGCCTGGGACTGAATAAACCAGGCATAGCCTGTTTAAAGGAACAGCACGTGTCACCTCGTCATTTAACCTACCCTACAAGACTGTGTTCTAACAGTCCCGGACAGGCGGCGGAGCCCCGGAGTCAGCCGTTTGTGACAATATATATATTGTATTGTATTGTATGTCTTTATTTATATAGCGCCATTAATGTACATAGCGCTTCACAGCAGTAATACATGTGGTAATCCAATAAATAACAGATAATATAAATAACAGATCATGGGAATAAGTGCTTTAGACATTAAGGAAGAGGAGTCCCTGCTCCGAGGAGCTTACAGTCTAATTGGTAGGTAGGGAGAACGTACAGAGACAGTAGGAGGGAGTTCTGGTAAGTGCGTCTGCAGGGGGCCAAGCTTTATGTGTCATGTGTTCAGAATAGCCACAGTGCTATTCATATGCTTCTTTAAGCAAGTGTGTCTTAAGGTGGGTCTTAAAGGTGGATAAAGAGGGTGCTAGTAGGATGCTGAGGGGAAGGGCATTCCAGAGGTGAGGGGCAGTCAATGAAAAAGGTTTAAGGCGGGAGAGGGCTTTAGATACAAAGGGGGTAGAAAGAAGACATCCTTGAGAAGAACGCAAGAGTCTGGATGGTGCATAACGAGAAATTAGGGCTGAGATGTAAGGAGGGGCAGAAGAGTATAAAGCTTTAAAAGTGAGGAGAAGAATGGAGTGTGAGATGCGGGATTTGATTGGAAGCCAGGAGAGGGATTTCATGAGTGGAGATGCTGAGACAGATCTAGGAAAGAGTAGAGTGATTCTGGCAGCAGCGTTAAGGATAGATTGTAGGGGAGACAGGTGAGAGGCAGGAAGGCCGGACAGCAGGAGGTTACAGTAATCAAGACGGGAGAGAATGAGGGCCTGAGTCAGAGTTTTAGCAGTCGAAAAACAGAGGAAAGGGCGTATCTTTGTTATATTGCGGAGGAAAAAGCGACAGGTTTTAGAAATGTTTTGAATGTGAGGGGCGAATGTGAGAGAGGACTCGAGTGTGACCCCAAGGCAGCGTGCTTGGGCTACTGGGTGAATGATCGTAGTTCCAACAGTAATGTGGAAGGAGGTAGTAGGGCCAGGTTTGGGAGGAAGTATGAGGAGCTCTGTTTTAGCCATGTTGAGATTAGGGCGGCGGAGGGCCATCCAGGATGATATAGCAGAGAGACATTCAGAAACTTTGGTTTGTACAGCAGGTGTAAGGTCGGGTGTTGAGAAATATATTTGTGTGTCGTCAGCATAGAGGTGATAATTAAACCCAAAAGATGTTATTAGGTCACCTAGAGAGAGTGTATACAGAGAAAAGAGAAGAGGTCCCAGGACAGAGCCCTGGGGTACCCCCACAGAGAGATCAATAGAGGAGGAGGAGGTGTTAGCAGAAGAGACACTGAAAGTACGATGGGAGAGGTAGGATGAGATCCAGGATAGAGCTTGGTTCCGAATGCCAAGAGTATGGAGATTGTGAAGGAGAAGAGGGTGGTCCACGGTGTCAAATGCTGCAGAGAGATCGAGTAATATGAGCAGAGTGTAATGACCTCTGTCTTTGGCAGCATGGAGGTTGTCAGTTATTTTAGTGAGGGCTGTTTCCGTGGAGTGAGCAGTGCGGAAGCCAGATTGTAGAGGGTCTAGGAGAGAATAGGTGTTGAGAAAATGGAGCAAGCGAGCGAATACAAGACGTTCAAGGAGTTTAGAGGCAAAAGGCAGGAGGGAGACAGGCCGATAGTTAGAAAGACAGGTAGGGTCAAGCTTGCTGTTTTTGAGTAATGGTATGACTGTTGCATGTTTGAAGGAGGATGGAAAGGTTCCAGAGCAGAGGAAGGAGTTAAAAATGTGCGTGAGCGTAGGGATTATAGTAGGAGCAAGAGGTTTTAGGAGATGGGAGATAATGGGGTCATGAGGGCAAGTGGTAGAGGGAGAAGAGGCGATCAACAGCGACACATCCTCCTCTGAGACAGTGGAAAAGGGAAGTCAAGGAAGGCAGGAGGAGAGTTAGGAAGAGGTGTAGGATGGGAGGAAGAAATAGAGGGGATGTTCTGACGTATGGATTCCACCTTTTCCTTAAAATAGTCAGCAAAGTCCTGAGCGGAGATGGAGGAAGGAGAGGCAGCTGAGGGTGGTTTGAGTAGAGTATCAAAGACAGAGAACAGTCGGCGTGGGTTAGACTTGTGCATGTTGATTAGTGAAGAAAAGTAGGCTTGTTTAGCTTGCGAGAGGGCAGAGTTGAAACAGGATAGCATAAATTTGTAGTGAAGGAAGTCTGCGAGAGTATGAGATTTCCTCCAGAGGCCTTCAGAGGAACGAGTGGAGGAACGCAGCATGCGCGTGTGGGAATTTAACCAGGGTCTAGGGTTAAAAGGGCGAGTGCGGCAGAGAGAAAGCGGGGCATGTAGATCAAGAGAGGAGGACAAGGCAGAGTTGTAGATCCTGACCAGGTTGTCAGGGTCTGTAGCAGAGCTTAGAGAGGAGAGGGAGGAGTGTAACGTGGACTCAAAGTCAGGTAAGTGAATAGAGCACAGGTTTCTGCAGAACCGGGGGTTAGAGATATATATATATATATATATATATATATATATATATATATATATATATATATATATATATATATATATATATATATATATATATATATATGTAACCATATATTTGTCATCATAACTGCCCCTAAGTGAGATTGGTGTATGCTGATGCATCATTCAAGGCTGTAATACACACACAGGCCTAAGGAAGGAATTAACCTTTCCACTGCCTGCACTAACAGGACTGACAGAGGAAAGGCCCAGGCAAAAGAAGTAGCTGCCAGAAGGCTAGGCTATAAATAAATAAATGAAAGTGATTAGTCGCCGATTGATCCGTTTTCCTGTAACCGATTGGTGAAGATTTGGCTCAGGGGTTCACTAGAACTGGAGTTGAGCCCCCCTGGTTTAGCCCTGTGTCTATGCACAGTTCCCGTTTGTAAGCAGTATTACCAACTCTGCTGCATCTCACCGAGACTTCAAACCATGCCCGGTTTTGAACCCTTATCCCAGTGCATTTTTATTCACAGCAGTCCTGCATTTTTATGTAAAACGCAGACCTGAAAAACCAGGACTGGATTACAATCTCATGTGGACACGAGGTAAAGTGGCATTAACCCATACAAACAATTTTTCGGTCACTTACTGATCTGAAGCCGAATAGTTTTTTCTGGTGTTGTGGCCGGTAAATCCCCAGTCATCTGGTCATTCTTTCCCGTCTTACACTTTATCCTCTCCAATAAAACCACTGGAGACCCTGGCACAAATATAAAATACAATGATGTAAGTTTGAGGGTAGACCAGGAAGGGCAAGAAAAAGGGTATATTAACCCTTTACTGTACTGCTCTTTTTAGCAAGCATGTTTCTTAGGAAGTGTAACTATACATAAACAGGTCTAGGACGGGAGGCTTCTGGTGACGTCACCAGGAATGGTCGGGTAGGCACTGAGCTCGGTGGACCCACTGTATAACCCGCATTAAAGCAACACACACCACCCGAATTTCACCCCATTTTTCTGGACCAAAACAAGGGGGAAAGTACCAAGAATGTCTGGGAAAGGAAAGAAACCCACAAATCAAGGGGTTTCAAGATACTTTTCGCCATCGCAGGGGAGAATGGGGGAGCCGGCAGAAAAACAAGATGGCGGCGGGCCACGAGGCCCATTTGCTGCAGCGAGCGCTCGCAAACAGACTGAAGAGGCCCCAGCATCAGGGATGCCAGTAACCAGGGAATATATGGAGGAGCTGTTTGCCGAAATGCATATCAAGCTACACCAGTCCCTACAAGCTGGTCTAAAGGAGGCAATGCGGGACATTAGGGAGGAAATCTCTACCCTGACAAAGAGAACAACGGACATTGAGGCAAAGGTGGAGGATGCCTGGACAAAACAATCGGCTGCAGAAGAGGAAATAACACGCCTAGGGGAAGAAATAGCAGCCTTAAAGGAAAATCAAGAGGAGCAAGAAAACAGGGACAGGCGCCAGAATATACGCGTCAGGAATGTCCCTGAGACAATTGCCCCCTCTCATGTTAAAGCATACATATTGGAACTATTTGCACTGATCTGTGGAGACATCCCAGAGAAAGACCTGGAGATTGACAGGGCCCACCGAGCCCTGGGCCCTAAATCAGATGACCCCAAGAGAAGAAGGGACATCATTGTAAGACTGCACAGCTACTCCACAAAAGAAAGGATCCTTGCTGCCAGCCGAGAAATGGAATCCGTCACCTTCCAAGAGGAAAGCATACAACTGTATAGTGACCTCTCACGGCAAACAGTAATCCAGCGTCAAGAGCTGAAGCCTCTTACCTCACTATTGCGGGAAAAAGATGTGAAATACCGGTGGGGGTTCCCCTTTAAGTTAATTGTTAACAAAGGAGGAAGGTTTTTCACAATGCGACACCCCAAGGACATGCTGCCGTTCGCCCAGGCCCTGGGTCTGACCCCCCCACCATCGTGGCTGGAGGTCCCCCCAGCCAGGGGTCAGAAAGAAGACAGAGGCGGACCTGCAAGAGCCTCAGAAAGAATCGCGGCCCTCCAGCAAAATTTCCCAAGAAATAAATAAATAAAGTGAAAAGTAAATAAACTCTCAACTTACCTGATTGGCCCGGAATGTCCTGAGATCCTAAAACCACTGTGCCTCGAGACCCAGACCTGGAAAAAGCACTGCAGCTCCTTTGCGACCCCAACGCCCCACGAGACGTCTGCCTTCTGACCGACTCGCCAGGTTCCCGCGCCTGGCTCCCCCGCATGAGAGGATGGGACATCGCGAGATTACCTGACGTCCCGCTGATCGCCGTGATCGACCGAAGCGACGGCAACCGGGAGGGCCCTGGACGCCCCAAAGAAGCTCTGAGGAGACGATCCAGCAGAGGGACTTTTGTTGGAGAGTTCCCGAGGCCCACTGGAACCGACCCCCAGCCCCCCGACGACCCTAGTAACGCATCCTCAAATCTGCCGACTGACCGGGGAAACCCCTAAACGGGTCACCCGGTCGGAAAGTGGAAGGTGCTGCTCATCACAGCCCCGATCTGAAGCAGCAACCCACCGGGAGTAGACAATACAGAGACTGGAGACCCCGAGGTGCAGAGCGACTAGTCCACTATCCAGGCAGTGATGGCCCGAGGCGGCGGAGGGTTCGTGGGGACGTTTGGGGGGAGGGGGAGGGAGATTTCCCTACGAACATCGAGGCCCTTGGAGCGTCCAAGCAGGCCCCAATCCCTCCCCCACCCGAGTGCATACTCCGCCCCCCCCTACCCCTCGCAAAGGCACGCTAGCAGTAGCTCCCCAACAGCAGGATAAGGGAACGAATCACTGTATATTACACCTGGTACAGCCCCCCCCCTCTGCCCCATATTCCCCCCCCCCCAGTCCAACTCCAGCCCCTGTCTATCCCTCTCCCCCCCCCCCCCCTCACGGAGCGGGCGGGAAGTATTAAGGTGCTAAAGGGAAGTTGCAAACAGGCAAATGACACCATGAAAGTGAGCCCTAGCTACTGAACTGCCCGACTGAAAATGTTCAATGCGGAAGTGGTAATGGTGAACTCTTATGGGAAAGGTTTCCCCAAATGGAGAAGGTTAAGAGTTCCCCTACAGCTGAGGAGAGGAATAGGGCCCCTCTCCCTCTTATTAAAGACAACCCTGATGCTCCTGTCAAAATGCTTTGAAATGAGAGCGAGGCCCCCCTCCCTCCCCCCCTCCCTCCCTCCCCCCCTCCCCCCCTCACCTCCCCCCCTCCCCCCCTCCCTCCCCCCCTCCCCCCCTCCCTCCCCTCCCTCCTCCCTCCCTCCCTCCCTGTGCCCCTACCCTGCAGTAGGCCTAGGGGAAATGATGAGCCTCCCCGATTGGGAAATAAGAGGAAATTGCACTGTGTAACGTGTAAGGTAAAAATAAAAGTTAGCTGTGTTTTGGTCTCTAGATACTCCCTGAGAGGGAGGCAAGAGGGAGTTGCACTTGGTTACGGTTAAAGTGAAAGCAAGATGATGTGTACATATGCCTGCCTCCTCTTCCGTAGCTATCACCCTTGGTCCCCCCTCCCTCCCTCTCCCCCCCCTCTCTCCTCCCCCCCCGCCCCCACCTCCCCATCCCTCCCTCCCCCTCCCCCCCATTCCCTTCCCCCTGCCCTGCAGAATTTTTATGAAAAATGCTGAGGCTCCCTGATTGGCAAACAAGAGAGAACCGCAATGTGTTCTATGTAAGGCAAAAGTAAAAGTTAATTGTGTCTGTGTCTCTAGATAAGGCTTCACAACGTATGATGGCTAGTTGCTCACATTTATAAAGTTAAATGTTATGTAAAATGTTGCCCTGATAATTACCTGGTTTTAAAAGCATATCCTTAAACCCCCTCCCCCCCCCCCAAAATGATGTGAAGTAAGGTTTTTCTCAGGGCGTCAGGCCTCAGACAATACCCGAAAGATCTTTGACATTATTGAGCATGTCCATCTCACAAAATCCAAGGCAATGTTACTAAGTTTAGATGCAGAGAAGGCATTTGATAGAATTGATTGGCTTTTCCTAACCAAAACGTTGGAGAAATTCGGCTTCAAAGACACATATCTAGAGGGAGTCAAAGCTCTGTACCAGAACCCATCAGCAATTGTCAGATTGCCAGGAGGGAACTCAGAGAGATTCCAAATAAGGAATGGTACAAGACAGGGATGCCCCTTGTCCCCCCTCCTCTTTGCTCTCACCATAGAACCTCTGGCAGCTAAAATTCAAAACAACATAAATATCCAGGGTATAGAGATCGGCAAAACAAATTATAAAATTTCACTATTCGCTGATGATATTATCCTGACGCTAACTAAGCCCCAAACTTCCCTTCCTAACCTCCAAAAGGATCTTGAGGACTTTGGGAGTATATCGGGATACAAAATTAACAGTGATAAATCAGAGGCCCTAAATCTCAGTCTCGCAGAGCCAGAAGTGAAACTAATTAAAATAAATTTTGCATATAAATGGAGCCCTTCATACATCAAATACCTGGGAGTGAATGTATCAAGGGACTACCAGTCACTATATTGATATAACTACCCAGCTCTCTTTGACAAAATCAAGAAGGATTTGAGCAAATGGGAAGGCTATCAGATATCATGGATCGGAAGGATGATATCTTTCAAAATGAACATACTTCCACGATTATTATATTTTTTTCAAACCCTCCCGGTCCATGTCCAAGGCTCAGAGCTCAAAAACATCCAAAACAAAAGTTATCTCCCTCAACGTGAAGGGACTCCACAATAATAGGAAACGTCGCCTGGCCCTTCAGGAGATAAAGAAAACAGGAGGGGACGTTGTTTTCCTCCAGGAGACGCACTTCACGTCACAAGAGCCGCCTAAAATATTCCAGCATGCATTCCCGGTGAGTTATTTCTCATCTTTGAGCAGCAAGCGTAGAGGGGTGGCCATTCTGTTTCGGCAGGGCACCCCATTTAATTTAACAAAAATTCAGGCAGATCCAGAGGGGAGATTCATTGTAGTCTATGGCTCACTATCCGGCACGTCAATCGCCCTTATTAACCTATACGCCCCAAACGAAAACCAGACAGAATTTCTTAAAAAGGTTCTGGAAGAAATTGACCCACAATACCTATCCTCAATACTCATTGCAGGGGATTTAAATATGGCTCTCAACCCAAAGGAAGACAAATCGAGCCAACCAGGGCGACAACACTCCACTCAGTCACAAAGACTGGGGAAAAAATTTAAGGATATTATGAGAGACTTTTCTCTGGTAGACATTTGGAGAACACAGCATCAGGGACAGAGAGATTACACTTTTTACTCGGCGCCCCACCAGTCTTACTCCCGTATTGACTACTTCCTTGCTTCCAAGAACGTACTACACCACTGATACAGATATCGGCCCAATTACATGGTCAGATCATGCTCCCATCACCATGACCCTGTCCATCCCCTTCGGGAAAACTATTTCGTACTGCTGGAAATTAAACGATTCCTTACTGAACCACTCCGGGACAGTGCTGGAACTCAAAAAATCCCTTAAGGAATACTTCAGAATAAACACAGGCTCCGTAGCCTCTCCAGCAAGCCTGTGGGAAGCCCATAAGGCGACAATTCGAGGAAATCTTATCTCGATTGCCTCCCACCGGAAGAAAACCAAACTTAGATTATCTAAAGAGCTCACAGACAAAATAATCAATCTAGAGCAAAAGCATAAAAATTACCCCTCCCGGAGAATTTATAAACAGTTGACAACTGCTCGAAACGATCTAAGGATCACCCAATTAGAAGACGTAGAAAAAGCTCTTAGATGGACGGGTCAAAGGTATTACAATAAAGGGAACAAGGCCGATAGACTTCTTGCCAGCAAGTTACGAGGCATACAGAAAAGATCGCAAATCACGGCGATCAGGAATAACTCTGGTGAACTCCAATATAACGGAAAAAAAATAGCAGAGGAATTCACCAAATTCTACACTAAATTGTATAACCTAAGAACCCACTCTGCTAACTCTAAAGAGACGGATACGGCTTTAGCAGCCGGTTACCTAGCCGAGTGCGACCTCCCTTCATTAACAGAAGAGGAGAATACATACCTAAACGCGAAAATAACGCTAGACGAATTGGAAATGGCCGTGAGAGCCTCAAAAAATTCTAAGGCGCCGGGCCCTGATGGCTTCACAAATGCATACTACAAAAAATTCTTTCCCATTCTATCCAAACATCTATTAAGTTTGTTCAACTCATTCCTTGAAGGGAGTCCTATCCCGTCCACAATGTCGTCCGCAAATTTGGCAATAATACTTAAAGACGGGAAGGACCCCACCCAATGCGGAAGTTACAGACCAATTTCACTGTTGAACAACGACCTTAAACTATATAGTAAAATTTTGGCGAACAGACTTAATCCCATCCTCCCGAGATTGATACACAAGGACCAGGTTGGGTTTGTCCTGGGCCGTCAGGCCTCAGACAATACACGTAAAATAATTAACTTAGTAGATCATGCCCACCTTTCAGGCTCAAAGGCAATGTTACTAAGCCTTGACGCAGAGAAGGCATTCGACAGAATTGATTGGCTATTCCTAAACCAAACATTGATTAAATTTGGCTTCAGAGACTCGTTCCTAAAGGGCGTTCAAGCACTCTATCAGAACCCCTCAGCCTCGGTACGCCTCTCGGGCGGAGGATCTGAACGATTCCAAATCCAGAACGGTACCCGGCAGGGATGCCCCCTCTCTCCCCTTCTCTTCGCCCTTACGATTGAACCACTGGCGTCTAAAATAAGACAGAACCCGAATATCCAGGGAATCCCGATTGATAAAACACAATACAAAATTTCCCTATTCGCTGATGACATCATCCTTACTCTGACTAGACCTCAAACTTCCCTCCCCAACCTCCAGAGGGAACTGACGGAGTTTGGCAGAGTATCAGGATATAAGATAAACAGCGACAAATCAGAGGCCCTAAACCTTAGTCTCCCTGATCCCGAAGTTAATCTCCTCAAAACCAATTTTACCTACAGATGGTGCCCTTCACACATTAAATATCTGGGAGTTAATGTGTCAAGGCACTACCGGGATTTATACCGGGATAACTACCCGCGTTTATGGGACAAGATCAAAAAGGATCTAGATCAGTGGGAAGGTTACCAGATATCGTGGATCGGTCGAATGATTTCCATTAAGATGAATATACTCCCAAGAATGTTATATCTCTTTCAAACACTCCCGACCCACGTCCCAGGCGCTGATCTCAAAAACATGCAAAACAGAATATTTAATTTTATTTGGCAGGGCAAAAGACCCCGAGTCGCCAGATCGGTCCTGATGGCAGCAAGATCTAGAGGAGGCCTGGGGGTACCGGACTTACACAGATATTACCTAGCTGCACAGCTTAAGCAGGTGGTAATGTGGAATGCCGACCCGACCCGTTGTAGTTGGGTGGAGATAGAGACTCAATGTGCCAAAATGCCTTCTCTGCAAGCCTGCCTCTGGAGCCTGGACAGAGGGGAGGGACATACACACAACCTGAAACTTCAGGCCTCCCGCTGCACATGGGATGTGTGGTTACGGTGCAAATACAAATATGGCCTTACTACTAAAAGTTCCCAATTGACCCCTATTTTTAACAATCCGAAGTTCCCCCCGGGATGTGGATCTAAACTGTTCGAACAATACCGCACAAGGGGTATAGAGGCGATTGCGGATTTTCTGAGCCTGGGGAGGCCTCTGAGTTTCCAAGAATTAAGGACCAAATATCAAATCAGACAATTGGACACATTCAAATATCTTCAAATTAGAAACTTTATTAGAACAACTTGCCCTCTCCCAGAATACCCCACTCTCACAACGTTCGAACTTCTCTGCGAGACAAAGACCCACCAGAAAGGTCTAATCTCAGATATATACGGGGCATTAGAACGCTCCTCGACCCCAAAAGAGCACGACTATATGCTCAAATGGGCAGCTGACCTGAACATACATATAGACAGAGAGACTTGAGAAGAAATCTGGGAGACAGCCTCGGAGACCTCCCTATGTACTACAATAAAGGAAAACATTTATAAAATTATGTTTGGCTGGTATCTTACCCCAGCACGATTAAACCAAATTTACCCTCTGGCATCAGATCTATGTTGGAGAGGCTGTGGTCATAGAGGGGACATGGTCCACATCTGGTGGTCCTGTCCAGAAATTGTAAAGTACTGGGCCAAGGTCCAAATTTTAATAAAAGAGGTCACCGACCTGGAAGTGCCTATCGAACCACTGACCTACCTGCTGGCAGCACCACTGAAAGACATTGTCCGACCAGTCAGGAAATTGATATCCTTCATTTTTACTGCGGCTTGATGCTGTATTGCGGCCTCCTGGAGGAAAACAACTACGCCAGCACTGGGAACGATTAGAAAAAGAGTCGACGAGGTGATGATCATGGAACGGCTCACCGCCATCGGTCGACAAAAACTGCAGGCTTACGAGGAAATCTGGGACCCATGGTCCTCCAATACTAGGGCCAGACAGCCAACTCCTGCGCCCCAAAGCCCGGACACCCCTCCATAGGCGCTCAACCAATGCTCTATAGCCCATACACCCAGACAGTCAGATGGGCCCCCCCCCACACCCCATTCCCCCCTCTCCTCTCCCCACCCCCTCCCCCCCACCCTCTCAATCTCCCTCCCCTCTGCCTTCCTTCTCTGAAGGCTTCCCCCCCCTTTTTTTCTACGGACAACGGCGGTTGTCTTTCTGCTCCCCCCCCCCGAAAAAAACTGTGGATTGGAAAATGTTAGGCGTCTCAGCACAATACCACTGTATGTCTAACTGAAAGCCTAATAAAATTGTTTGAAAAAAAAAAAAAAAAACATCCAAAACAGAATGTTCCATTTCATTTGGCAAGGCAAAAGACCCAGAGTAGCCCGTTCTGTCCTATTGTCACCACGGGGGAGAGGGGGCATGGGGGTTCCGGACATCCAGAAATACTACCAGGCGGCTCAGTTAAAACAAGCGGTGCTATGGAACGCGGACCCAGCCCAAAGATGCTGGCTTCAAATAGAAACACACTATTCCAAAATGCCTTCCCTGCCAGCATGCCTATGGAGCATGGAGAGAGGAGATATGCCATCGCAAAAATTTAAGTTAAGTACGGTGAGACATACGTGGGAAGTCTGGCTAAAAACTAAGCTCAAATACAGGCTCTCCTCGACTGGCTCACAATTTACGCCAATATTTGATAATCCCAAATTCCCCCCGGGCTGTGCGTCTAAACAGTTCAACCAACTAAAGTCAAAGGGGATAAAGACACTGATGGATATACTGAGTCTGGGAAACCTCTTAAGCTACCGGGACCTAAAAGCAAAATATAAGATTCCAGATTTGGATACGTTTAAGTACCTCCAAATAAGACATTTTGCCCAAAAAATTTCTCCAGGCCCGGAGTTCCCTTTTCCCACTAGATTCGAGAGATTATGCAAGTCTGACTCAGACCAAAGGGGACTTATCTCCAGGATTTACTCTGAAATGTAAACTGGGGAAGGGCCTCCTAAACATGATTAGATGCTTAAATGGGCCGCGGACCTGAATATAACTATCGAGGAGGAGGAATGGGAAGAAATTTGGGAAGCGGCCTCCGGGACATCTATATGCACCACCACAAAGGAAAATATTTATAAGATACTGTTTTATTGGTACCTCACGCCAGTGAGATTAAAACAAATCTACCCTCTGGCTTCGGATCTGTGCTGGAGAGGCTGTGGTCAAAGGGGAGACATGGCCCACATTTGGTGGACATGTCCAGAAATTAAGAAATACTGGACTATGGTCCAAAATTTAATAAAAGAGGTCACAGGCCTCGAGCTACCTATTGAACCACTGACCTACCTACTGGCCAGACCAACTGAGGAAATTGGTCGACCAACTAGGAAATTCATTTCCTTTATTCTCACCGCGGCGAGATGTGAAGTAGCGTCCTCCTGGAAGAAGATAGCTCCCCCAACTAAGGGAATGGTAAAAAAAAGAATTAACGAAGTGATGCTTATGGAAAAGCTCACAGCCTACCTAAAGCACAAAAACTAAACCTTTTGACAGGGTTTGGGAACCCTGGGTGACACTATAGGAAAAGACCCCACCCCTCCCCCCCCCTCACCCCGCATGCCTCCGGATGCCTGCGGAAGCGCCGTCTAAAGCCGCGCTGATAGGGATAATGTTTCCCCTCAGCGCAGCTCAGCGCACCTGTCATGGAACAGAAATACCCATGTCTGCCTTCTCTGTTTCACCCCCCCCCCCCTTTCCTTGGCAGTTCTGCCTGCTAGCTGTATTTGGATGTTACTTTCCTTAGTTTTACTCCCAGTGCAGATGGAATGGATACATTATGTTGCCCTTTTTCCTTCCAGTCTGTCACACCCCTGGTTGCTCTGGCAACATCTCCAGTCCTCCAGTTAATGGGCTTTCCCATTCCCCCCCCCCTGTCCTTGCTGACAGTTAGTGCATTCTCACTTCACTTTAAGGGCTCGTTCTGGGTGCCAGCTGAGGACTCGGAGGTAGGCGTGAGGGAGGCAGTGCTGCAGTTTGCTGGGCGACATGTGATTATCCCCCAGCAGCAGACTTTTCAGCGTTGGGGAGGGGGCGGGGTTACACACGGCAGGGTAAGTATCCAAGTTGCAGTCATGAAATCATTCTGAAGAATGATTTCATTGGCTGCCTTGGTCCCTGTGACGCTGCTTCAGCTCCAAAAAACGAAATTTTCGTTTACTGAAGCTGTCGTCAGCGGCAACTCCTGGCTTCGGAGGCAGGGCAGTTGCTACCTTGACAACAAGTATTCAAATTGAATACTTTGTTTCTCACTGCAGCAAGCACGTCAGCACGCCCTCCCTCCGAAGCCAGCACCCTGAACGAGGCCTTAGTGTGACCCTTGCCCCTCACTTCCTTTTCCACCTAAGATCACAGTGAGTACAGACCTGTCTGCATCCACCCCTGGTAAGGCCTTTCTGTCTTACCGTAGTCTAACCTCATAGAAGCATCCCACATAGAGAAGCACTCTCTGCCTACACTACACCTACAAGTTCCTGTTGTTTTCTACTTCTGCAATAAAGTTAAGAAAGACATTAAGGACTTGTCATGCTTTGGAAGAGGGAAGACATGAGTTAAAGCTAACTGAAGCTATTCATACCTCAATACGTGACCCTAGCTTCAGGATAGCGCCTCAGCACGGTCTTTTTGACCATGTCCGAGGCCTTAGTGTGAGGAATGCACTTAGGCTGCGCTTATAGTGCCAGCGACTGCGGCGGTGACGTCACACTGCGGTCGCTGGAAAAATCATACTGAGATTATTTCCAGCGATGGCGACCAAGCCGTCGCTCCGTCACGTCGCACGTACTATAAGCGCAGCCTTAAAAGCAAGAAAGAAAGCTCTACTCACCCAACAAGCGCGAATCTGTGACCATACTGGAGAGGGCTCCTCCGGCTGTCCCCAGAGAGAGCGTTCCTCTGTCCATGTTTGATGAAGGTTAGATGTACACAAGCTGCTTTAGGACTGCAGCAGAGGGAAAGAAAAAATAAGACGGATACTGTAGATTTATACACTTTGAGCAGAGATATTTAAGCCTATGGAGAGGAATATGTATCAAAATGGTAGACTGTGTCACTTTACATCCCCCTCCCTTCACATCACGGTCACATCCCCCTCCCTTCACGTCACATCCCCCTCCCTTCAAATCAAGGTCACATACTCCTCCCTTCTCCCTGCACGTCACATCCCCCTCCCTTCTCCCTGCACATCAAACCCCTCCCCCCATGAACTAACTACATAAAACCCCATTATCACTCAGTCCCTGTGATAGCAGCAGGATTCTTAACCCCCCTCTCCCTGCACATCACATTCTCCCCCCTCTCCCTGCACATCACATCCCCCCCCTCTCCCTGCACATCACATTCTCCCCCCCTCTCCCTGCACATTACATTCTCCCCCCCTCTCCCTGCACATCACATTCTCCCCCCCTCTCCCTGCACATCACATTCCCCCCTCCCTGCACATCACATTCCCCCCTCCCTGCACATCACATTCTCCCCCCCCTCCCTGCACATCACATTCTCCCCCCCCTCCCTGCACATCACATTCTCTCCCCCTCTCCCTGCACATCACATTCTCCCCTCCCTGCACATCACATTCCCCCCCCCTCCCTGCACATCACATTCTCTCCCCCCTCTCCCTGCACATCACAGTCTCCCCCCCTCTCCCTGCACATCACATTCTCCCCCCCCTCTCCCTGCACATCACATTCTCCCCCCCCTCTCCCTGCACATCACATTCTCCCCCCCCTCTCCCTGCACATCACATTCTCCTCCCCTCTCCCTGCACATCACATTCTCCCCCCCTCTCCCTTCACATCACATTCTCCCCCCCCTCTCTCTGCACATCACATTCTCCCCCCCCCCCTCTCCCTGCACATCACATTCTCCCCCCCTCTCCCTGCACATCACATTCTCCTCCCCCCTCTCCCTGCACATCACATTCTCCCCCCCCTCTCCCTGCACATCACATTCCCCCCCCCCTCTCCCTGCACATCACATCCCCCCCCCCTCTCCCTGCACATCACATTCTCTCCCCCCCCTCCCTGCACATCACATTCTCTCCCCCCCCCCCTCCCTGCACATCACATTCTCTCCCCCCCCCCCTCCCTGCACATCACATTCTCTCCCCCCCCCCCCTCCCTGCACATCACATTCTCTCCCTCCCATCTCCCTGCACATCACAGGGAGGAAGGAGGAGGAAAGCACTTACCCAATAACACAGGCTGAAGATCTCTGTGCAGCAGGGGGTGGGCAATGTGAGGGGGACACAAGAAAAAGGGACTTAGAGGCTTCAGAGCCTATTATTCCTCAGTGTGTCCCCCCTCAGTGCCTGAGATGTGCACTTTATCCCCTCCTCACTGTGTGTGTACTTCCTGTGGAGGGTGGGGGGAGCCCCTGTGATCTCTCAGTCCTTCCCTGTGGGAGTGACCTGGATCCCCTCCTCAGGATGTGGGACAGTCTGTGCTCAGGATCAGGTTACAGGCTGGGAGTGGGACAGCCCTTCCTATCACACTCTGTGCTGTGTACTGTATGGCCCGTGCACGTGACACACACTTTTTGTGTGTACGGTCCATGCTGCTGTGAGTGACAGGCTTGGAAGGATTCAGGATCAGGAGCCAAAACAATGATACTGACTTCAAAGAGTGAGACTTTAATAAAGTCTGCGAGGACAGTACAATGTGCAATGCTGAGTTCCAGGAAGTTACCCTCTCTGAGAGGGAGATTTGGCTTGTGGATAGCACACTGCTGACATTACAAGGTGTCCTATCCGTGAGAATAAAGAGGGGGCAGGTATACACTTCAGGGAGCCTCACTTTGAACAACACATACACAAACATTACATACGTATGTAACACACTTTCCCCCCCCACCCCCAATCGAAGATAGGGACCATGTGGGGAAATCTACATATGTTACCAGTTGTATGGTGCGTTTACCTGTCAGGCTCACAGGAGGACTGAACCTCCGCCACTGGGAGCCTGGGGTGTATCCTGGAACGTACTGCTTACAGCGCCTCCACCCGTGCAGGGATTCTAATGTGTAGAATAATCCCTGACACAGTAACCACTTGCACCCGGTTATGGATAAAACAGTTTACTATATGCAACATAATTATAACACATCACAATATAACATCAACAGCATAACAGTAGTGTCACCCTGTAACCTGGCCTCACTGGGCCTCAACCCCACCCAAATGTGGAACAGCGCTGCCCACTAAGATGAGGTGTGTAGTTGGTGCACTTGGTGACTTGACGGTACCTGCCGGGTGTGTCCACACCCTGGCGCGCAGATGCTGTACTTGGATGATGGATCTGAAAGCGTGATCCAAGATGCCTCCGCCTCCGCGTGGGTGGCGTCCCACCAGGGTGGCGTCTCTATCTTGAGCGATGGTCTGCGTCCAGACACGATAATCAGGGCTGCACAGCAGGTGAACTGTGTCCCTGAACTTAGCAATATCTAAAGGGGCAGGGTCCCTACCTTCGGTCTGTCCCTGTCGCAACCACAATCTGGGTTATGGCTCGGGGTCTATCTGGGGCCTAGGGGAGTAACCTGGCCTAGTGCAGGGGCTACTACTCCCACACACACCCTTCCCTAACCTGCTCCCAGCTCTGACACCCGCCAGACCTACGTCCTTCCCTCCGGCGGCATCCGCAACCCCGCGGAGGTAATGGGGGCCATAGGAGCCCATGGGGAACCGGGGCTACATATACACACACATACATTGCAGACTGAGCGGTAGCGGAGCAAAAATGTACTTTTCTGAGTTTTCCCCCCTATTATCCGGCTCCACGCTCACTGCTGTGCACGCACACGGCTATAGCATAGAATGGCTGGCTAACCACAGCCAATTATAAGTGCGGTGCGCGCACACGGCGCAGCAAGCGCACCCACTATATTACGGGCCTAGGTGAGCAGGGACAGGGAGGTCTGAGTACCAGTGCAAAAGTGGTGCAATTATGGGGCAAAGGAACATAGGGCACAACGGATTTAGCATATCCAAACTCATTTATTGAGCCAACACAACGTTTCGACCATGATGGTCTTTATCAAGTGACAATGGCATAAACAAAATCCCTTCTAACAACATATAAATAGTGCCCCAAACCCCCACAATGCAACCTGTTCAATTGTGCGGACTTGAAACGCACGAGGACCCGGATGCGTTCCAACTACTGAGGACCCGGATTGATGATGTCACCAAGATGGATGCCGAATAACACGGAAGTGGGGTGGATTTGAACACCACGATGCTCAGAGGAGGACTCACATCTGCTGGGGATCACCTACTCAAGGATACAGACTGGACATTGGTTAAAGGGACTGATTCAGCACATGGATACCATCACCACTATTTCAACAGGTTCATATATCCAGGACTGATTGCAGGCTTTCGTTCTAACACTGGAGCACCGGTAACTGTATCAATTTTTTTCTATTTTGAAGTGTGCAGCATTTCTCTCTATTTGGGCAATTATGGGGCAAACATACTGCACCGAGTGTAACAAAGGAATTGCAGAGGAATATTGAGGTAGAGTCCCTCAATTACTAGTGCTACAAAGCATATGACCCACTTGTGAAAATAAATACTGCATCCAGATCACTTGTTGTGTAGAAATGCTGTGTGGAGCTGTGTAGATTAACCCCTAGTTGGAACACGATCTGGCAAGGATAAAAAGGGATATCGGGGGGAAGTCCTAGGACCCACTCAGACCCCTTATATATAAATCCAGAAACTATATGATCCAGTGAACCTGGGGAAGCTCCCACTTGCAAAAAGTAATCATATTGTACTCACATAAGTCCATTTTCCATCCGGATCTGTGTGCTCCTTGCGGTATATGGATACAAACGAAAATCACCCTTGCCGAGGGGGAAGGTGGATCAGCAGGCACAACTGTGCAGGAAAGAGTTGCAAATGGCTGGACTGGGCTGAAAAATGCTTTATTTGAACATGGATTTAAAAACCAAGAGGAGGGGAACAGACCCCTACAAGAGGTGCAGGGGTCTGTTCCCCTCCTCTTGGTTTTTAAATCCATGTTCAAATAAAGCATTTTTCAGCCCAGTCCAGCCGTTTGCAACTCTTTCCTGCACAGTTGTGCCTGCTGATCCACCTTCCCCCTCGGCAAGGGTGATTTTCGTTAACAAAGGAATTGCTTGAGTCTGTCTCACTACAGCAGGAAGGTTAGATCTGTGACTGTAATATGAGGGAGTAACACCTCCAGCCCAGGCTGCCAGTAGTCAACATGGGTTTCCCCCCCTCCTTGGTGCTGCACTTGAGTGATAGTGGGAGGCGGTGACATCAGGCCTGAGCATGTCCAATCATGGGAAAGACCTGGTGCCCTCATCCTGGCTGTACTTAAGGGCAGTGCCGCCCCAAATGTAGTAGTGCCTCTCCCCACTTGAGAGGCAGGGATCACACAGGATTGCCTGGAGCTTGGCCTACCCTGCTCCTCTTCCCCTTGGTGGAGAGGACCATCCTCCAGTTGACCGTCGCAGAGACTGCAGTGGGCAGAAATCTGCCTTGTTCCTGTACTGTACAGACCAAGAGAATAAACAATTCCAGTTGTTATACTCCTGCCTAGTGTGTGATCTTACGGTGGGGAGAGGTGATTAATTATACTGTAGGAGATCATATTCACCTATCTGGAGCCTACAGCAGATGGAGGCGCTGCACTGCTAGAGAACCATGTGGGTAATGTACCCCAGAAACCTGATCCTGCGACCCCACTACCATCGGCGGAAAGCTCAGCCCTCCTGTTACCAGCTGGTATCATGCACCACACGACCAGCAATGGCAGAATCTCCCAGAGGGTGGCGGAAACACTGTTACACTGTAATATGTGGGAGTAGCACCACCAGCCCGGGCTGTGACACTGTCTCACTGCAGCAGGAAGGTTATATCTATAACTGTTCTAGACCCTTCCCTTCGTATCTAGGGTGACTACGTGTGGTGCGTTACCTGATAGGCTCACAAGAGTCCTGATCTTCCGCTGCAGGGAGCCTGGGGTGTAACTGATCTGTTCTGGTGACAGCACCTCCACCTGTGAGGGATCATAGCAGCACTGGATAACCCCTTCACAGTAAACACACAACAATGTGAACCCCAATACAATGAATACACACACTGGTATATAATAACAGGTTTACTTAACATAAATAACACCATAACACATATTGTGCGGACCTCGCACGGCCGTCCCTCCCACAATGCAGCACTGTCCAACCACCTTGTCCACACCGTGGTGAGGTTTCCCCCAAAGTACCAAGGTGCCCTGGACACTTACACACCCAGTTTCCACAGGAGCCACAACCCACCCCAAAGTGTGCGGTAGCGCTACCCACAGATCATGTGTGATTTGTTGGTGCACTTGATGAGTTGGATAACTGCCGGGGAGCTCCTGCAACCGGTTACCGCCAGCCATTGATCAGATCAGTCTGTCCCACGTGGTCGTCGTCCGCAAGGGCGTCTGCATCTACATGGGGTGGACTCTGGCTGGAGTGTCCCACCGTGAGGAGTCTTTATGTCTTGTGGTGGTGGTCTAGTCCAAGATCACAGGCCGCAAGTACTGCGTGGCGTCGCTAGTGTGTCCTTAACACTATAAACTAATGGGGCAATGAACCTATCTGAGGGGCCTGTCCCTAAAGCACCCACAAGCTGTTTGGGTCTCAGGGCAAAAGACAAAACCACTGGTCTAAGAAAAGACAAAAACAGAAATGGCCCCCGTTGTATAGCACTCAACTCATATCTATAATGAATAATTTAAAATATAACCTTTATTGGTATATAATAAAATAAATGACTTAAACTAACAGAACACTAACAGACACTTAATTTAATAATGGGTACACACTAATCACTGGGGATACCTGTGAGTAGTAGAAAGCCCTGTAATGAAAAGTGAAAGGCTCTATGCCAAACAGATACTGTGAAAAAAGGTGTTTGGTGGCTGGCCACTACTGTATATAGCACCGGGAGGAAAAGTATGGTATACTAAGCTATCATTATAAGCCTGAATGCTTATAGAGAAGGCATACTCATGTAGCCCTTTTACCCCCACCCTAAGTGAGATTGGGGTGGGTATGCTTTCACGAGCTACTTCTAGGTGTGTTGGGCTGTGACCTGTTGGTGAACAGGAGGGCTGAGTGCTCCGCGATGGTGTGGGGGAGCCAGAACAGGGGTGCAGGTTACCCTTATTCCTCATTGGTGCAGCGCCTCCAGTCAGCACAGGTTCTCTGCAGGGACAGGGGATGAGCCATGCTGACACCTTGATCTTTCTTTACAGCAGCAGGCAGTAATCACACTGTTTCTGATACAACTGGCTTTATTGCAGGCAGATGACAATAGTACAACAAGCACAGAAGTATTCCTTTTCTCTCTTCTCTCCCATTGCTGGTCAGAGCCCTGACTCAGGCATTTGGCCCCTTTCAGGCCTGATACCCCTTTCCTCCCATCCCCTGGTGGGTTAGAGGAAGAGGCTCCTCGCTCCACAGGTGGAGGAGATAGTTCAACCAGGAACAACTGAACTCTTCTCAACTGAATTTAGGAGAGTGCCAGCATTTATAACCTGAGATTGGGGGATGAAACCCTGCCCCATAACAGCACAGGTTGAATACATTCTTCTTGTTTTACATGTTTGTAAATATCACCATCATTGGATGACCTGAATCATCAGGGTTCACACATCACTGCATGGTTGTATATCCATTTATGTATCCATGTTTATTTAATTGATTTATGATATTTGGCGCCTTATCCATTTGTTTGCATGTCAGCATAGAGGTGATATTTAAACACAAATGATGTGATTAGGTCACCTAGAGAGAGTGTGTAAAGATAAAAGAGAAGGGGTCCCAGGACAGAGCCCTGGGGTACTCCCACAGAGAGATCGATAGAGGAGGAGGTGTTAGCAAAAGAGACACTGAAAGTACGATGGGAGAGGTAAGAGGAGATCCAGGATAGAGCTTTGTTCCAAATACCAAAAGTATGGAGAATGTGAAGGAGAAGAGGGTGGTCCATGGTGTCAAATGCTGCAGAGAGATCGAGTAATATGAGCAAAGTGTAATGACCTCTGTCTTTGGCAGCACGGAGGTCAACAGTTATTTTAGTGAGGGCTGTTTCAGTCGTGTGAGCAGTGCGGAAGCCAGATTGTAGAGGGTCTAGGAGAGAATAGGTGTTGAGAAAGTGTAGCAATCGAGAGAATACAAGACGTTCAAGGAGTTCAGAGGAAAAAGGCAGGAGGGAGACAGGTCGATAGTTAGAACGACAGGTAGGGTCAAGCTTGCTGTTTTTGAGTAATGGTATAATGGTTGCATGCTTGAAGGATGAGGGAAAGGTACCAGAGTAGAGGGAAGAGTTAAAAATCTGTGTGAGCGTAGGGATTATAGAAGGAGTAAGAGGTTTTAGGAGATGGGAGGGAATAGGATCTAGAGGGCAGGTGGTAGAGGGAGAAGAGGAGATCAGCAGTGACACATCCTCCTCCGAGACAGTGGAAAAGGAGTCAAGGAAGGCAGGAGGAGAGTTAGGAAGCGGTGTGGGATGGGAGGAGGCAACATATGGGATGTTCTGACGTATGGATTCCACCTTTTCCTTAAAGTCAGCAAAGTCCTGAGGTGAGATGGTGGAAGAAGAGGAGGTAGCCGAGGGTGGTCTCAGTAGATAGTCAAAGACAGAAAAGAGTCAGCGTGGGTTAGACATGTGCGTGTTGATTAGTGATGAAAAGTAGGTTTGTTTAGCCTGAGAGAGGGCAGAGTTGAAACAGGACAGCATAAATTTGTAGTGAAGGAAGTCTGCGAGCGTATGAGATTTCCTCCAGAGGCGTTCAGAGGAACGAGTGGAGGAACGCAGCATGCGTGTGTGTGAATTTAGCCAGGGTCTGGGGTTAGAAGGGCGAGGACGGCAGAGAGAAAGCGAGGCATGTAGATCAAGAGAGGATCATAACGCAGAGTTGTAGTTCCTGACCAGGTTATCAGGGTCTGAAGCAGAACTGAGAGAGGAGAGGGAGGATCATAAAATGTGGAATCAAAAGCTGGTAGGTTAATAGAGGGAAGGTTTCTGCAAAAACGAGGGCTAAATGGAGATGGAGAGCGGGAGAAGCGAGAGAGAGAGAAAATGAGATGAGGTGATGGTCAGAGAGAGGAAATGGAGAAATGGAGAAATAGGTGTGAGAAAAGTTTTTAGTGAAAACCAGATCTAGATAGTGGCCATCTTTGTGTGTGCTGGCTGCAGTCCACTGTTGATGGCCAAAAGAAGATGTTAGAGAGAGAAAGCGGGAGGCCCAAGGAAGAGAGGGGTCATCAATGTGGCAGTTGAAGTCTCCAAGGAGAAGAACAGGGGAGTCTGAGGAGAGAAAGAAAGAGAGACAGGATTCAAAGTGAGAGAGAAAGGCAGAAGGGGGATGAGTAGAGGTAGGTGGGCGATAGATGAGCGCCACGTGGACACGGAGATGAGAGAAGATCTGGACTGTGTGAGCCTCAAAGGAGGGAAAAGCAAGAGAGGGGGGAATAGGAAGGGTTCGGTAACGGCAGAGAGAGGAGAGCAGGAGCCCCATTCCTCCACCCCTGGCATCAGGGCACAGAGTGTGGGAGAAGGAAAGACCACCATAGGAGAGGGCAGCTTCCAGAGCAGAGTCAAGAAAAAGAAAAAAACTGGGAAGCGCAGTAAAACGGGTGATGGCAAAATGACAACTTTATAATGAATATATAACACAAAATAAACAATAAACAACAATTGTTATAATAAAATCAGTATTAACTAATGTCCATATGATTTGATTCACTGGTGAGCGGCGAACATAGCCGGCTGCTGCAGAAAGAAAGTCAGAGGGATGACAACAGGTAAGTAAACCTGGTGTAAGATCAAAATTCCTGGGACCAGGGTGACGGCCCCAGATACATGCACAGATCGTGGGAGGATGGAAATGTTAGTATATGGGGAGTATATGGGCCGTTAATGAGCCACTGCTGAAAGAGCTCACCCAACCTCCAATTGTTGCTATAGAACGGCAAGTGGATTCCTCCCCAACCAGCTCCTCCAAGTCTCAGATGTTAGAGACCGATTGTGTCCTGCCCACCGGGTTTCCGGGTATGACGTCACTTCCGGACGTGACGCACTAAACCTTCCCCGCTGTAACAAGTACTTTTTGATCCTCCTCCGCAGCGTGGATAGCAGACAGCCACGCTGATAGTAAAGTCACCGCCGCTCTCTCCAAAGCACGTAGCAGTGCTAAATGAATCCGGTCAGTAGGACAAATGGGAGCACAGGCCCCTGGCTCCTCCTTCTACGTGTTTCACCACTAAAATGGCTTCATGAGGGAGCAGTCAGACTGAGTGAGCCAGGTCTCAGTTATAGCAAATAGGAGCGGAGAGTGAGAGAGAAAGAAGTCATGCACGGAGAGGCACTTGCTAGAAAGGGAGCGAGCATTCCAAAGGGCACAGGAGAAAGGGAGAGAGGAGGGAGGGTGGCAGGGGATGGGTATGAGGTTAGAGGGGTTGACACCAGAAGGAGTAGAAGTTGCATGTGGGAGGCGAGGACGAGCATGTAGAAATAAGGCAGGGACCAGGATTGGGAGAGATGTCCCCAGAAGCAAGGAGGAGAAGCATTGATAGAATGAGGATGTGTGAGGATGATTTGTAGGGGTGTGTTTTAGTGCAGGGGGTATAGCTGTGTGGTGTCAGAGATCGCAGTTAAGAAAGGAGTTCATGTGAACTGAGAAGCGGTGAAGAAAGGATAGATGGAGATATATGAATAGAGTTAGAGACATGATCAGGCTGGTGGAAGGAAGTGCATAATTTGAAAATAAGTGAGGTTACAGCCAATACAAAAAGTAAAGGCGGCATCACAGCAACAGTTAAGTGCTGAGATGTGCAGTCTGGGCTAGATTATATCCTCATTTCCAGCGTAGATCAAATGCAGGATTCAGAACCATGAGGGATTGTCCACTTTTCCCACTTGTTTTTGAACTTCCTTTTTAAACGTCGTCATTAAAATTCTACTTTAAACATGTCTACTTAAAGCATGGCTGCAAACAGCATAGGCTGCTGTGTGTTTGCTTATATACTTTTAAAAAGTCACCTGGCTGGCCCAAGCAACTTAATTAGCACATGTGAGGGACGTTAAAGCAGATGGGCAAGACAACACCCATCTTAGAAAAACCAAGTGTGAAAGCTAAATTGAATTAAGACACAGCAAGGGAAGATTTGAAGACAGACAGTTTGAAATATGTTTTACCTAAATAGAAATAAATAGACACAGCAAGGGATGAATTGAAGACAGACAGACAGTTTGAAATATGTTTTACCTGAGAAGAGAGCCCGACAGTCCTTCTTCAGATCTAGCCGGAGTCACGGTACAATTGGCTCCTTCCCCTCCCGAGAGTTTCTATGGAGATGACTTCAGTGCACTAGCCTGTTCCAGTCCAAGGTCAAGTATAGGTAGTCCTTGTTCAAGTAAAATGGAAGATATCCAGCTACCAGCCAAGGCTATACTGCAAGTGAGTGGATCCAAACCTGAATCCCCCACAGCCGTACCGCAAATTAAAGATCTTTTCAGGGGTCAAGCCTACTCCCACAGGTGAAGAGGCCTTTGAGGTTTGGAAAGAGTACACTTCACAGGTACTGGAAGAATGGACCTGTTCAGATGCAGTGAAAAGACAGAGAATAATGGAATGTCTCCGGCCTCCCGCATCAACCACTATAAAAATGTATAAGGATCAGCATGAAGATGCTACGGCTCAACAGATGATGGATTCTCCCATCCGGGCATACGGAAAGGAAGACAACGTGAGTGAGTTGTGGACTAAATATTACAATCTCCGTCAGAAAGAGGGAGAAGACTTATCTGAATTTATCCAGAGACTCCAGCTGGTCTTGTGGGATTTACACTCCCGCAAAGTCATTAATACCTCAGATGTGGATGAGCATCAACGTACCCAATTTCTACTGGGGGCTATACCCAGCAACCATATCGTGGTCATGATTATGTAGCCCCGAGGTAAATTTAAGCTGCCTGGCCCCTCTCCGCGAGTGCCGTGCGGTAGCAGGTGCCGCCGGAGGCTGTGACGGACCCGCCGGCACTTCGCGAGGGTGGGGGCCAGTGCAGGGAGCGGTGCAGGCTGGTTGCCGGGGACGCGATCGGGCCGTCGCTAGGGCCGCGATCGCGTTGCCACCGGCTGGGCGGCTTGCAGAGAGTGTGCCGCCATTGCGCGTTAGCTCGCGCATGCGCAGTAGGGAGAAAGCGCAGGGAAGGCCCCAGAGAGATCGCGCGAGGGCAGGACAGGGAGTAGAGAGAGTGAGGCGGCCATTAGGGGTTCGCGCATGCGCAGGGGAAGCGTGCACGCGGCCCCAATGCATTAGGCAGCTCCTGGGGACTACAATTCCCAGGAGGCTTAGGGAGACAGGCACCAGGTGCCTGAGTGTAGCCAATAGGGCTGCAGGAAGCTCAGCCCGGGAAAAGAGATACATTTCCCGGGCTTTGCAACAGACAGTCAGGGCAGAGCAGAGGAAGGAGTAGGAAGGGTGCAGGGAGCGCGTGGCTCCTGCATCAGGTAAGGGTCCTCCCTAGATCCCCAGGCAGGCCCCAATTCCCGGGTAAGGGTAGGGGGTAACTGAAGAGGGACGGCCATAGCTAGGGAGGTGACCCTTACGTGTGGAAGGTGCAGTTTGGCAGTGCCACAGTGGATAGTGCTGTGGGCACTGTCAAAGAGGCACAGTGTGCTAGCAGTGGGATTGCTGCGGGATCCGGGTGGCTGTGTGTGATTGCAGCTGTCTGGGTGTGTGTCGCTGCATGTGCTGTGCGCAGTGCGTGCAGTGTGCGTGCACGGTGTGAATCCCTGCAGGCTGACAGTGTAAGCTGAATGTTGGCTGCAGGTGTGTTAGGCTGCTAGGATTAGCAGTTACAGTTGAGACTGGGTAGCTAGGGGAAGGGGGGGCGGTTATTGTCCACAGGCCCTAGGAGTTTTCCCCAAGCCATCCCAGGTTGCGGTTCTTCAGGGACAGGCCCTAGGTTAGGGTTGCTGTCACTCTAGGAGTAGTTAGTGATAGGAAGGCGGTTCCGGTTCCCATGCGGTTGGTGTTGCCGTGATCCGGTTGCAGTTCCCGTGAAGCGGTGGGACCCTCGTTGGGGTCCACCGGCAGAGTACCTGGAATAGGATCAGACGGACGTCTGACCCTTTTAGAAGAAAGTGTGTTGCGGTCCCGAGCATCGGAGTGCTCGGAAGGTATCTTCCATATTCTAAGTGCACCAACTGGGCCCTAGCTTAAATAGTGACTGCGCAGTCACCCACGACCTCCGTAGGAGTTACGAGACATTGGGTGTGGGGTGATCACAGGACACTGGGTGGGGTACACCAGACATTGGGTTGATGTGATGCGGGTAGAGCATCTGGTTATGGTTATGTTATGTAATGTGTTATATGTGTGTTAAGTAAAGAGTTAGTTATTGGTTATCGTATCTGTGTGTTATTGTATTTCTTACTCAGGGCTATCTTTCCTCACGGGGGATCCTGGGTAAGTGGAGGCGCTGCACCAGGTAAGGGTAAGGGTTTTTCCCCAGGCTCCCAGCTAGCGGAGGCTCAGATCTCCTGGAGCCACACAGGTTATGCAGTACCAGTAGTCCTTTAGAGCAGGTGTGTTGCAGGGAAAGGGACCGGTTAGACCACGAGGGGCCAATGTGATATTGGGTGGGTCGGCCGGTTCACAAAAGGGGTTACAATTAGATCTTCTCTGATGAAAGGAGAGCCCCCCATGTTAGAAGATCTACTGGATGAAGTGAAAGTCCATGAGGCCCATACTAGGCTACATACTGCTAAGAAGACCGAAGACTCTCGTAGGGAAGAGACAAAGGAGGTACCCCGCCCAAAAGCCACAGGGACCCCTGCTGCAAAGAAAACGTCTCCCACCATCAGTCCTAAGCCAACGCCTCAATCACCCAGAAATTCGCAACCATACGGTGAACACACGTGTTACCACTGTGGACGAGCAGGACACTTCGCTAGAGATTGTCCGAAAAGGCAAAAATCTCCCACAAGTGCCAACTACCTTATGGTCCGAGCACAGCAAACCCTCACTATGTTCCCAGCATTACCCGAGGAGGGTGGGGAAAAAGTCGGGGTCCAAACAGAAGATGAGCCGCTCCCCAATGTCTACAGTAGAGTAGGACCCACTGCTATCATACGAATCATCGTGGAAGGAGTCCATTCTTCAGCGCTACTGGACACAGGGTCCCAGGTGACTATAATCTACCGTCCATTCTACGATCAGCACCTCAGCCATCTCCCTTTGCAGTCGGCCGAAAAGATGACGTTGTGAGGGCTGAGTAAGGACGATTACCCCATAGACGGAATAGTTGTTGTCAAGGTGGATATCCTGCAGTTGAACACTAATAAGTCACACTCCATGATGGTGGAAGCCCTGGTCTGCCCCGAGGCTCGAGAACATCCCAGTGCACCCATCATATTGGGCACGAATGCGGACATAGTGAGGTCGGCGATTCGCTCGTACCTCCATGAAGCCGGGGAGCTGCCGTTGTCATCCCTGAAAATAGCCTCTGGACTAAAGGAGGAATGCGATCGGGTAGCGTTTCAAGAAGAATACGGCAAAATCTTCAATCAAGAACAAGGGTTAGTGGAGATTCCACCAGGAGGAGTGAGACACGATGGTGCTGGTCAAGTATTATGGTCGCCAGGAAACCGATAGATACTTTTCGTTAGAGACCCTCCCAGAGTCAGACTTTCTTTGGGATACCGAATGATACCCGAAGTAGTGTGGACGTCCGACATCCCCAAGAGAATTACAGTGTCCATTCAGAATACTTCCTTGCACACAGTGCCATTTGAAGTAGGACAAAGGCTGGGCAGGATATATCCTATGGACCCCGTGGACAACATAGCGACAGGCAATGCTGCCAGTGTAGGGAAAAACCAGAAGAACTACAGTTTGACTTTGTGGACTCTCCACTGCTGGAAGAGTGGAAGGAGAGGCTATGTGCTCAGTTGATTGAGAGACGAGAAGTGTTCTCTACGAGCGAGATGGACGTTGAATGTATCCTCAACGCGCAGCACACGATTCGTTTGAATGATGACACTCCATTTCGGGAAAGATCCCGGCGTATAGCTCCCCGAGATGTGGAGGATGTGCGGAATGTACTGAATGAAATGGAGATGGCCGGTATAGTGACCGAATCCCAAAGTCCCTACGCCTCGCCGATAGTGGTGGTACGGAAGAAAAATGGCGTCCGTCCGCCTGTGCGTGGATTACAGAACCTTGAACCGACGTACGGTGCCTGACTAATACACGCTACCACGAATAGAGGAGCTCTTCAGTGCGTTGTCCGGGAGTCAGTGGTTTAGCGTACTGGACCTTCGATCTGGGTATTATCAAGTGTCCATGAGCTCGAAAGATCAAGAGAAGATGGCGTTCGTCTGTCCACTAGGGTTCTATCAGTTCACCCGAATGCCCCAAGGTATTTGCGGTGCTCCGGCCATCTTCCAACGGCTGATGGATAAAACGATTGGAGATATGAGTCCTCGTGAATGTTTGGTCTATTTAGACCCATAATTGTATTTGATAAAACATTCGAAGAGCGTGAGACTCGGCTGATGAAGGTGCTGGACGGCTAGGCAAAGAAGGCCTGAAGCTCTCCTTGGACAAGTGCCGCTTCTGCCGGACGTCTGTCACTTATTTGGCCATATAGTATCTGCGGATGGAGTGGCAACCGACACTGCCAAGGTAGAAGCTGTGGTGAATTGGCCGAGACCTGAGAATGTGATGGAGCTGAGGTCTTTTCTTGGGTTCTGCGGATATTACCGGAGGTTCGTAGACGGGTACTCCAAGAAGGCTGCTGCGCTGAGTAATCTACTGAAGTTAAGATGGGGGGTGGGGGATGAGGAAGGCTCCCGCATCAGCTACAGTGCGTGAATTAATAAGGAATAGTCAAAAATTGTGTCAGGTGCAAAAGGGGATAGAGGGTAAATAAGCAAACAAAAGAAAGATTCCCCCCTGAATGCACTCAGACCAATTGTAAAATGTGTTATGGAAAATTTAAAATAATTTTATTAATATCCCTAGTTAAAATAGATAATTGTACAGAGGGGAGTGGTAAACAAATCCATGGCCACCCCCTGAAATGGCATACCAACACAAATGTAGACTTGAGTAACCGTGTTATATACGTCTACAAAAAGAAAAACAAAATGAAAAGAAATACACCTAAGCACATTGGTATATAGCCTCAGTCCAAAGTAACCCCAACAGAGTTAGGCACAGACCTATTAATGGAATGCGCTTTAGTCAATAAAACCGGCAGTCTCAAAGTTGAGTACACTGTCGATACTGAATCTGGGGGGTGTATTGCCAAGGGCAAATTTTTTTTTCATAAAATACCAATATGAGCTGGCATCTATACCGCCAGGCGGTAAGGTGTCATTGTGAAAATTCACAAAACGGCGTACGATCACACTATTAGCACATCCAATATCACTCTGTGTTAATAGCTTTATACAGTGAAATGCTCAGCTAGCCAGATCATATGTCCTGAAAAGGGCTAGCACAAAATGTGCTCAGTGATGGCCCTGAGGCACGGTTCGACGACCGTATCAAGTTATAGCCTCTTGTAGCTAGGATCAATTTAACACATAACGGTAGTTATCCCAAAACATTGGAAAAACTCTTATGGGAACACAAACTAAAAATTCTCCTAGGATATAGCCAATAATAAATATAGCACATATATCAATGCTCTCAGTAAATAATGAGAACGCTACATATCCCGCATAAGTCTCTGCAGTTGGTTAATCCATTGTAGTTCATACCCAGGAATACATAATAGCAAATTCATGGGGGCACTTATGCTGCTAGTCGAAACAGATTGTGTTACAACAGTGTCAATGGATACAAGTAGCGACGCTATACATGTTGCCAACGAAAGATCACAACAGATAGTGATTATCCAAGGAGATACAGTTACAGATAATTCATACCACGTTAATCACATTCCATCATCACCCGACCGTAACGGGGAGAGGGAAAGAGTGATGCAGCTATCTGAACAATGTTGTTCCATAAGCAACCACATACACATATTAGCAGCTTCGTTCAAACACATAAGCTGCTAGTCAGACAGTATATTGCATAGTGGTCTCGATAAATGCAAGGAGCAACGCTACACATGTTGCTAAAATCAGAGCAGATAGTGATTGCCTAATAGAGACGGAGTATACCGACGGATTATACTACAATCATCATGCTCCGCTATAACCAATTTATAGCAGAGGTGGGTAAGGCATAATACACTTATCTGAGCAATGTGGTTCCATTAGCAGACTTGTAGCCCGTGGAGAGAAGATAGGAATAAAGCTGCCTTGCGATGTGGCTTGAGCGTGTGCCCATGTGGACCGTGCTGTGTGGTGACGTCACGCCGTACGGTCACCTGACGTACGTTTCGCGCGTTTGTGCGCTTTCTCAAAGGTGAGGGCAGGCTATAAGCATGCATAATTTATAGCGGTTGGTAATCGTTTGCAGGTGTGGGGAAATTAACCCATACACTGCTGTTAGGGTCACCAGTAACAGTGCCAGATGCAGCCCTGTTGTTACGTATTACTCAAGTATGTCTCAGTTTCTTAAAGAGATAGGGCTGTAGAAGGGCTGATTGGCTATAATGCATAACCCATGAAGTCCAGGGTCATATGTTACATGTTACGCATCCCTCACTATAGGGGTAGATTCACAACTGAGGCAGTCAAAAGAAAGTGACGCTGGTCACTTGTCAGATCCAATATCGTGTGAGGTTAAAAGCAGTATGCATATCTATGGGGACTATCAGCATATAATCCCATGTATGATGCCACCTTTAATAACTGCATGGGATATGCTGTATATAGATCAAATCTTTAGTCCTCCTAAAGAACTGTAAGTGACAGCAATTAGCTAATGGTTAAGGTAAGCAGAATAACTCGAAAACATAGTGTGGACAAATCCACCAAATGGACAATAGTGTGAATATTGGAAAAACATAAACAGAACCAGGATGGATGTACACTAGAAATACTGGTTTTAAACTGTATGGGGTCATAACTGATCGACAAAAGGATTTAAATAAAGGGGGAGAAAACAAATTCCTCACTGAGTCCCCTGGGTTTCAGGGTTCCCAAGGTGTAGATCCAACGAGACTCTAGTTTGAGAATCTCGTTGTCCCAGTCACCCCCTCTTCTATGGTTACACACAGCTTCGATACAAATAAGCCGCAGGACCGTGGCCAAACCCTGGTGATGGGTATGGACGTGGTTGGCAACTGGAGTGTCACGATTATTGCGAATATCGCCAAGATGTTCCAGCACTCTGTGACGTAGTTGGCGTAAAGAAGCCGGTGGATCTATTAGCCAACCATGTACCTGTGGTTGGTCTTTGGTAATGGCTATGGACCAAAAGAGGGGGGGGACAGTGGACAGGGGGGGGACAGTGGACAGGAGGGGGGGACAGTGGACAGGAGGGGGGGGACAGTGGACAGGAGGGGGGGCAGTGACACACACACACGTCTCAGTCCACTGCACAGCGGCGCCTTTCTCAGGCGCAGGCCCCGCCCCCCGCAGTCCCGCGTGGCGCCTCTCGGCCGCAGGCCCCACCCCCCCACAGTTCCATGCGGCGCCTTTCTCTGGCGCAGGCCCCGCCCCTCCGCAGTTCTGTGCGGCGCCTTTCTCGGGCGCAGGCCCCGCCCCCCGCAGTTCCATGCGGCGCCTTTCTCGGGCGCAGGCCCCGCCACCCCGCAGTTACATGCGGCGCCTTTCTCGGGCGCAGGCCCCGCCCCCCCCGCAGTTCCGGGTGAGGGTGGTGGTGTGGTATGGGTGAGTGGTACGGGTCAGGGGGGTGAGTGGTATGGGTGAGGGGGGTGAGTGGTACGGGTGAGGGGGGGTGAGTGGTACGGGTGAGGGGGGTGGGCTGCCCCCTCCCGGCCGTCCGTTCCGCCCTCTCCCGGCCATCCGTTCCGCCGCTTGCGGCGGGAGGCACCGGGGTGATGGAGGGTGTGTGTGTGGTGCTGTGTGGAGGGAAGGGTGGAGGGAAGGCTGGAGGCACAGGGGTGTGAGGCGGCGGTTTGGTGCTGTGTGGAGGGGAGGCTGGAGGCACAGGGGTGTGAGGCAGCGGTTTGGGCGGGAGGTGTTGTGTGTGTGGTGCTGTGTGGAGGGAAGGCTGGAGGCGCAGGGGTGTGAGGCGGCGGTTTGGGTGGGAGGTGGTGTGTGGTGCTGTGTGGAGGGGAGGCCGGAGGCGCAGGGGTGTGAGGCGGCAGTTTGGGCGGGAGGTGGTGTGTGGCAGTTGGGTGAGGCGGCAGTTGGGTGACGTCAGAGCCACCAATCTGATTGGCCAGAGGCTGAGGACCAATCAGATTCACCGCAGCTAGTTCCAAACTTTCGATTTTATATATTTAGATTGCTTTTAATATTAAAAACACAAAGTATTCCACTTACATATGTGTCTTTGTGGTGAGCATTCAGACCCCCCTGGGTCATATGGACAGACAATTTTCTTCACAGCAACAGCATCTGCTCTGCGGCCGTCACAGCATACAATGGGCTGATTAGTGTAGTCCTCCACTCTGAATGTCACCAGCAAAGTGCCACGTTGTAGTCCACGACTCACCCAAAGGTGATGTACTGAACTTTATAATTCATGCAGTTACAGTATTTTTTTTCTCAAAAAACAAACTCAATTACAGTATGTAATATTTCAACATGTAAAAGAAGCAACAATAAGATGTCAGTTAGGCCGCGTCCATGGATAGTGCTTGCGGATGGAGGCGCGCTGAGGCGCGCTTCCGCTCAGCACTGAGCCCCTACAGCCGCAATGAGAGCGGATTTAATTGGGGCTCGTCTACGCTTCCGCAAGCGCGCGGAAGCGTAGGTCTTAGGAAAATTTTAAATCTTCGCGCTTGCCGGAGCGCAGGGCCGGTCACGTGAGCGGTTCGCCCAATGAGGGCGAACCAGCTCCGTGACGTCACTGGCCTGCCCGCCGACACGCCCCCGGACGGCGCGCTGTCTAAGGCCAGGGAAAGCACCCGCTTTCCCTCAGCCTCAGCGTGCCTCTGCACGCGAGCAGTATCCATGGACGCAGCCGTAGCAGTTAAAGAAGATTTTATTATTGTCTTATTCTAGTCCTGTATTTAAAAGTTGCAAACATTCATGTGTAGTGATTGTTTAATGCTTGTCTTCATTTTGCAAGTTTAGCGGGCCAATTACAACACTGTGTTTGTGCAGGAAGCACATCCAGCAACACTGTCAGGTAATGCACAGTATACATTTTTTTTTACATACTGTATGCGTTTCATTCAGATTCCATAGAGAGACGCATGCACAGAATTTCAATGACACATATGCATTTCAACCAGGTTCCATAGAGACACGCATGCACAGAAAACACATGCGTACTGTACCACACATGTAATTCGCGCAGTACACTACTGTATTTATTTGCGATTATTAATATAGAATATTTTCTCTTTACAGGTGAAGATGTCCAAGACCCACACAGTCTGAAGATGCAGAAAGAAGATTGTACATTTGGAAGAAAAGTGAAGAAATATGTATTATTGTATTCTTCATAAAGATAGTTACATAGTAGATGTATTTATTTATTTATAAAATATTTTACCAGGAAGTAATACATTGAGAGTTACCTCTCGTTTTCAAGTATGTCCTGGGCATAGAGTTAAGACAAATAATACATGGTTACAAATAGTTACATAAGTGAACAGGGTATACATTATATACAAGACATTGCAGGCACAGTTAAAGAAGATATATATTATATGCTTATGAAACAGTTACATACCAGATTAAAATGTGAGACAGCCTTAGTTTTGAAAGAACTTAGACTGGTGGTGGATGTGAGAGTCCGGTAGGTTGTTCCAGTTTTAGGGTGCACAGTAAGAGCAGGAGGAACGGCCGGATACTTTGTTGAGCCTTGGGACTATCAACAGTCTTTTGGAGTCAGATCTCAGATGATAAGTGCTGCATGTGGTAGGGGTGAGGAGCTGGTTCAGATAGATGGGTAACTTTTATTATCGGTGTGATCCAAGAATAATCGAAAAGAATCCCTAGAACTTAGCACTCAATGCCGGAACATGTTTATCAGGATAACAGTGATGCAACAGGGAAGAAATACCCGTTATACTTAAATGTATAGAGAATTATTGGCCCTTATATTACCACTAAGTCCTAAGAAAAATAATAAAGTTTTATTATGTAAATACTTGTTAAAAACACATACAATTTTTTAAACAAGTATTTACATAATAAAACTTTATTATTTTTCTTAGGACTTAGTGGTAATATAAGGGCCAATAATTCTCTATACATTTATGTATAACAGGTATTTCTTCCTTGTTGGATCACTGTTATCCTGATAAACATGTTCCGGCATTGAGTGCTAAGTTCTAGGGATTCTTTTCGATCCTTCTTGGATCACACCGATAATATAAGCCATATTGTCCCATTGAGCACCTCACACATCAATTTCATGTATATCATAGGATGAGCGGTCTCATTCCCTTTATAGATGGGTAACTTGCTCAGAAAGTATTTGAAGGCAAGACAGTAAAGGTGAACTTTGCGCCTAGACTCGAGTGATGACTAATCTAGTTCTTTGAGCATTTCGCAGTGATGTGTGTTGTAGTTGCATTGGAGAATAAAACGGCATATTGAATTGTAGAGGGTATCAAGTTTGCTAAGATGTATGTCTTTTTTTCATCCTCAAGTTGAACCTATGGTAAATTTAGACGACAGATGCTTTATCCTATATCTGTATTTACAGTATGTTGATCCAGAGGAAGGCAAACAAAAAACCTGAGTGAAATATCATCCAATGATATCTCATAAGGGGAAAAATAAATTCCTTCCAGACACCAAATAGTGGCAATCAGATTACTGCCTGGATCAACATACTTCCCATGTTTACTTATTTGTTATATCCCTGTATACACCTTTCCAAAAAAAATATCCAACCTTTTTTAGACAGATCTATTGTATCTGCCATCCCAGTCTCCATGGGTAATGAATTACACATTTTAACTGCCCTTACTGTAAAGAACCCTTTCCTTTCCTCATAAATTAGATTATCCACCCTCTTTATTAATTTGGTTGCTCTTCTCTGCACTCTTCCATGTCTTTTGTTTTCCACAAGGTATTCCTGAATATTATCCCGTACTAAACCTTCAAGTAGCTTCCCCACTATTGATGTTAGGCTTACAGGTCTGTAATTCCCTGGTTGTGATCTAGCTCCATTTTTGAATATAGGCACCACATCTGCTTTACGCCAGTCTTGTGGCACTGTACCTGTGGAAATGGAGTCCTTGAATATTAAATGTAATGGTTTGGCTATTACTGAAGAACTCTTGGATGTATGTCATCGGGCCCAGGTGCCTTATTTACTTTAATCTAATCAAGCCACCTACAGGTATGAACTTCTTACTCAGTTAATCAATTGGTCGTAAAAATAGAGGTTGTGGCTTCCTCCTGCAGCACTACTATTATAATAGATTCTTCCCTGGTAAACACAGAGGCAAATAATTTAATACCTCTGATTATTCCTTAGCTCCAATAATCTGCCTGCCCATCTCACACAGAAAGGATCCTATATTTTCTTTTCTCATTTTTTTGTTATTAAAATATTTAAAGAACTTTGTAGGGTTCATCTTACTTTCTATTGCAATCCTTTTTTCAGTATCCATTTTTGCTAATTTGTTATGCCAGTTATGAGTAAATATAATTTATTGGGTACTTGGCTTCGGATATATTTCAGCATTCTATTGCACTCAGGATACGGCTCGTGATGTCATCAACAACCAGGGGACTCCCATCATCGGTTAAGATGAACTGCCTGGTCAATAGTTGTTTTTCTGTGATCAATTTGTACTGCGCGCAGTCCTGAGTATACTATCAGCTTTGCCACATTTGAGAGTTTGGCACATTTATTTGCTGCACAAATGTATCAGAGAACACATAGACATTCAGCCAACATCCCAGTTAGGAAGGCAAGAGGGGAGGCTGCTCCCAGGGGACTCCCACACATCTCAGCATTATATATAGGTGAGAGGTAGTTACTGGTAGCACCTCCTCCAGTTTTTTATATTGATAAATTGTTGTCATTATATTGTTTTGATAATACAATTTTGTTTGCGCTTATTGTTCTTTTTCACTATATATATATATATATATGTCATTTCCCAGAATCCTTTGCTGCAGTGGAAGTGCTGTGTGCTGGGTGATAATGGTGAAAGGCAGGGTTGCAGACCGGTCTAAGACATGCAAATGAGCATACAGTAATATTTCCATTTGCTATATGCTTTACTGTGGAGGGGTTTTGTCACGTTTTTTACCCACCATAACCTTAATAATATGTGGTGAAGACCTACTCTTAGTCTCAAACCAGCAGAGCCAGTACAACCAACCTCACACTGAAGAGACCCACAAGGTCGAAACAGTCTGTCTGTGAGAGGGTTTACTGGCTTTGCATCTCATCCCAAGCTATGTTTAAAAGCTGTGTTTAAAGTGGCATGCATTGGCTTAAGGGTTGTTCATGTAATGTAAGCTTGAGACAAAAGGTGGCACTGTGTGCTCATTTGCATGTCATTTCTCAGAATCCCTTGCTGCAGTGGAAGTGCTGTATGCTGGGTGATAATTGTGAAAGGCTGGGTTGCAGACCTGTCTAAGACATGCAAATGAGCATACAGGAATATTTCCATTTGCTTTTTTTGCCAGACCCTTCCACACTAAGCTCTACAATAACTAATGGTAATTATCCAGTTACCAGTTGTTTTTACTACCACAGTATTACTACAATACCGGTATATTGAAAACCCCTGAACAAGCAAGTGGTTTCTCACTTGCATGAATCCTGTGGTGTTTTGAGGAGGTAACTCTCACGAGACAAGCTTTATGTGAATCATCTGGTGTCTGTGGAGTAAATCCTTAATACGAAATTGTTTCCCACACTCTGTACATGTTAAAGGTTTCTCCCCTGTGTGAATCCTTTTGTGGTCACGGAGATTCAACTTCGATGTAAAGCTGTAACCACACTCTGAACATGGGAAAGGTTTCACCCCTGTATGAATCCTCTGGTGTCTGAGGAGGCTGCCCTTAACACTGAATTGTTTCTCACACTCTGTACATGGGAAAGGCTTCTCCCCTGTGTGGATCCTCTGGTGCATGAGGAGGCCGCTACTCTGTGAAAAGCTTCTCCCACACTCTGTACATTTGAATGGTTTTGGTTTTGCCCCTGTGTGAATCATCTGGTGTTTGAGGAGGCCGCCATTACTACTGAAATGTTTCCCACACTCTGTACATTGGAATGGTTTTGCCCCTGTGTGAATCCTCTCATGTCTGAAGAGGCTGTTCTTCCGTGAATAACTTTTCCCACACTCTGTACATGTGAATGGTGTTACCCCTGTGTGAATCCCCTTATGTTCAATGAGGCCAATCTTCCTAGAGAAACATTTTCCACACTCTCCACATTTGAAAGGTTTCTTTCCAGTATGAATTTTCTGGTGTTTGAAGAGATATTGCTTCCTGCTGAATTGTTTCCCACACTCTGTACAATTAAATGATTTCTTTGCTGGCACTGGTTCCTTGCATGTGTCCAACGTGTGGCAGGAATCATTGGATTTTGGCACTTCAGGGCTGCGAGGAATCAGATGGTTTCTGGACATATCAGAGCTCTCGCTGGGCTCCTCCTTCAGGAAGTTCTCTAACAGGAGTAAACAAAAAATATAGAACTGAAATTATTTATCTGTCAATCAAAATGACTGAAAGCAAATTACTAATAAAATACTGTGCAAAATGTACTCTCTCACTGCTTAATTAACAAAATGTTCACTTTTTAACCCATAGTTCTACGGTTGTGGCCCCTTAATATCCAGTCTCCCCAATTACTTTGATGGAGGCCACCAAAGACCTGAAAGTTGTTTCTAGAAGCTCAGTGATTTAATTTTCATTTAATTCAGTGACTTATACATTTTTAAATGATCATTTGTATTTATTACTGTCTTGGCTGATATACCCGGCGTTGCCTGGGATTGAATTTTCCCACTCCCCCTCTGTCCTTCCCTTTTTTTTCCCTCTCTCTCTCTCCCCCTTCCCCTATTTTCCCCTTGCCCTCTCTCTCTCTCCCCCTTCCCCTCTCTCTTTATCCCAGTTCACAGCAATCCGCCCGCCCCCCGCACATGAATGCGGGACCCCCCCGTGCACACCTCGGATCCCCCCACCGTTCACAGCTCCTGTACCCTCCCCCTGTTGACAGTTCCATTGGCCCCCCTCTTTCCACCTCCCCCGTTGACAGGTCCGTTGCCCCCCTCCCCATTCACTCCCCCTTCACAGCTCTATTCCCCCCCCCCCGTTCACAGCTCCATTCTCCCCCAGTTCACAGCTCTGGTCCCCCCAGTTCACAGCTCCGGTCCCCCCTGAGTCCCATTGAGCGGCCCTCACTCACTTCCCCACGGCAGCCGGGAGGGTTGCTGCGTGCCACCGGCTCACTGGGGGGGGGGGGGGCGATTGGTGTTTTTTCTCTGCGGCGGCTGCTGAAAGGCCAAAATACAAAGTAATGTTTTCCACACTGGTCCCCCCCGTTCACAGGTCCGGTCCTCCCCCTCCTTCACATCTCGGATTCCCCCCCCCCCATTCAGAGCTTACTGGGGCGGTGCGTGGGTTGTGATTCCCCCCCTTCAGAGGTCACCGGCGGTGGCTCACTGGGGGGTAGGCGAGTTGTGATTCTCCCCCCCTTCATAGCTCGCCGCGGCAGCTCACTAGGGGGGCGGGAGGATCGTGATTCCCACCCCCTATTCAGAGCTCGCCAGAGGCGACTCACTGGGGGGGGGGTGGCAGGGTTGTGATTTCCCCCCCTCCTTCAGAGCTCGCCGGCGGCAGCTCACTGGGGGGCAGGAGGGAGGGTTGTTTGTCACCAGATCACTGCGGGTGCGGGGGGTTATTTAGCGGGGATGGCGGGTGGGTTTGTTTGTGGTGGCTGACTGCGGGTTGTTCAGCGGTGTGTGACGGGGGGAGGCTGGTTGGCTGGCGGCAGCTCACTCGAGATATGTGTCTTTTCCCTGCCTGGCTTTATCTTGTGTGTGAGAGAGGGTGAGACAGAGAGAGAGAGGGTGAGACAGAGAGAGGGTGAGACAGAGAAAGAGAGGGTGAGACAGAGAGAGAGAGAGAGGGTGAGACAGAGAGAGAGAGAGAGGGTGAGACAGAGAGAGAGGGTGAGACAGAGAGAGAGGGTGAGACAGAGAGAGAGGGTGAGACAGAGAGAGAGGGTGAGACAGAGAGAGAGGGTGACAGAGAGAGAGGGCGACAGAGAGAGAGGGCGACAGAGAGAGAGGGCGACAGAGAGAGAGGGCGACAGAGAGAGAGGGCGACAGAGAGAGAGAAAGAGGGCGACAGAGAGAGAGAGAGGGCGACAGAGAGAGAGAGAGGGCGACAGAGAGAGTGAGAGGGCGACAGAGAGAGAGGGCGACAGAGAGAGAGAGAGGGCGACAGAGAGAGAGAGAGAGGGCGACAGAGAAAGAGAGAGAGGGCGACAGAGAGAGAGGGCGACAGAGAGAGAGGGCGACAGAGAGCGAGGGCGACAGAGAGAGAGGGCGACAGAGAGAGAGGGCGACAGAGAGAGAGGGCGACAGAGAGAGAGGGCGACAGAGAGAGAGGGCGACAGAGAGAGAGAAAGAGGGCGACAGAGAGAGAGAGGGCGACAGAGAGAGTGAGAGGGCGACAGAGAGAGAGGGCGACAGAGAGAGAGAGAGGGCGACAGAGAGAGAGAGAGGGCGACAGAGAGAGAGAGAGGGCGACAGAGAGAGTGAGAGGGCGACAGAGAGAGAGGGCGACAGAGAGAGAGAGAGGGCGACAGAGAGAGAGAGAGAGGGCGACAGAGAAAGAGAGAGAGGGCGACAGAGAGAGAGGGCGACAGAGAGAGAGGGCGACAGAGAGAGAGGGCGACAGAGAGAGAGGGCGACAGAGAGAGAGGGCGACAGAGAGAGAGGGCGACAGAGAGAGAGGGCGACAGAGAGAGAGGGCGACAGAGAGAGAGAAAGAGGGCGACAGAGAGAGAGAGGGCGACAGAGAGAGTGAGAGGGCGACAGAGAGAGAGGGCGACAGAGAGAGAGAGAGGGCGACAGAGAGAGAGAGAGGGCGACAGAGAGAGAGAGAGGGCGACAGAGAGAGAGAGAGGGCGACAGAGAGAGAGAGGGGGCGACAGAGAGAGAGAGAGGGCGACAGAGAGAGAGGGCGACAGAGAGAGAGAGAGGGCGACAGAGAGAGAGGGCGACAGAGAGAGAGAGAGAGAGAGGGCGACAGAGAGAGAGAGAAGGCGACAGAGAGAGAGAGAGGGCGACAGAGAGGGCGACAGAGAGGGCGACAGAGAGAGAGAGAGGGCGACAGAGAGAGAGAGAGGGCGACAGAGAGGGCGACAGAGAGAGAGAGAGGGCGACAGAGAGAGAGAGAGGGCGACAGAGAGAGAGAGAGGGCGACAGAGAGAGAGAGAGGGCGACAGAGAGAGAGAGAGAGGGCGACAGAGAGAGAGAGAGAGGGCGACAGAGAGAGAGAGAGAGGGCGACAGAGAGAGAGAGAGAGGGCGACAGAGAGAGAGAGGGCGACAGAGAGAGAGAGGGCGACAGAGAGAGAGAGAGGACGACAGAGAGAGAGAGAGAGGGCGACAGAGAGAGAGAGGGCGACAGAGAGAGAGGGTGACAGAGAGAGAGCGACAGAGAGAGAGAGAGGGCGACAGAGAGAGAGAGAGAGGGCGACAGAGAGAGAGAGAGAGAGAGGGCGACAGAGAGAGAGGGCGACAGAGAGAGAGAGCGACAGAGAGA
>NC_134484.1:471976985-471985920 GCF_040206685.1 Ascaphus truei
ACAGAGAGAGAGAGGGCGACAGAGAGAGAGAGAGAGGGCGACAGCGAGAGATACAGAGGGCGACAGAGAGAGAGACAGAGGGCGACAGAGAGAGGGCGACAGAGAGAGGGCGACAGAGAGAGAGAGAGAGAGGGCGACAGAGAGAGAGAGGGGGCGACAGAAAGAGAGAGAGAGAGGGCGACAGAGAGAGAGAGAGAGCGACAGAGAGAGAGAGGGCGACAGAGAAAGAGAGGGCGACAGAGAAAGAGAGGGCGCCAGAGAGAGAGAGTGGGTGACAGAGAGAGAGTGGGTGACAGAGAGAGAGTGGGTGACAGAGAGAGAGTGGGTGACAGAGAGAGAGTGGGTGACAGAGAGAGAGTGGGTGACAGAGAGAGAGTGGGTGACAGAGAGAGAGTGGGTGACAGAGAGAGAGTGGGTGACAGAGAGAGAGAGTGGGTGACAGAGAGAGAGAGTGGGTGACAGAGAGAGAGTGGGTGACAGAGAGAGAGTGGGTGACAGAGAGAGAGAGTGGGCGACAGAGAGAGAGAGTGGGCGACAGAGAGAGAGAGTGGGCGACAGAGAGAGAGAGAGGGCGACAGAGAGAGAGAGGGCGACAGAGAGAGAGAGTTCGACAGAGAGAGAGAGGGCGACAGAGAGAGAGAGGGCGACAGAGAGAGAGAGGGCGACAGAGAGAGAGGGCGACAGAGAGCGACAGAGAGAGAGTGTGTGAGACAGAGTGTGTGAGACAGAGAGAGTGGGTGAGACAGAGAGAGAGGGTGAGACAGAGAGAGAGGGTGAGACAGAGAGAGAGGGTGAGACAGAGAGAGAGGGCACGACAGAGAGAGAGAGAGGGCACGACAGAGAGAGAGAGAGGGCACGACAGAGAGAGAGAGAGGGCACGACAGAGAGAGAGAGAGGGCACGACAGAGAGAGAGAGGGCACGACAGAGAGAGAGAGAGGGCACGACAGAGAGAGAGAGAGGGCACGACAGAGAGAGAGAGGGCACGACAGAGAGAGAGAGAGAGGGCACGACAGAGAGAGAGAGGGCATGACAGAGTGAGAGGGCACGACAGAGAGAGAGAGAGGGCACGACAGAGAGAGAGAGAGGGCACGTCAGAGAGAGAGAGCACGACAGACAGAGAGAGAGAGGGCACGACAGAGAGAGAGAGGGCACGACAGAGAGAGAGAGAGAGAGAGAGAAAGGGCACGACAGAGAGAGAGAGAGGGCACGACAGAGAGAGAGAGGGCACGACAGAGAGAGAGAGAGGGCACGACAGAGAGAGAGAGAGGGCACGACAGAAGAGAGAGGGCACGACAGAGAGAGAGAGAGGGCATGACAGAGAGAGAGGGCACGACAGAGAGAGAGAGAGGGCACGACAGAGAGAGAGGGCACGTCAGAGAGAGAGGGCACGTCAGAGAGAGAGAGAGCACGACAGAGAGAGAGAGGGCACGACAGAGAGAGAGAGAGAGAAAGGGCACGACAGAGAGAGAGAGAGGGCACGACAGAGAGAGAGAGAGGGCACGACAGAGAGAGAGAGGCACGACAGAGAGAGAGAGAGGGCACGACAGAGAGAGAGAGAGGGGGCGACAGAGAGAGAGAGGGGGCGACAGAGAGAGAGAGGGGGCGACCGAGAGAGAGAGGTGGCGACAGAGAGAGAGAGGGGGCGATAGAGAGAGACAGGGGCGACAGAGAGAGAGAGCAACAGAGAGAGAGAGAGGGCGACAGAGAGAGGAGAGAGTGACAGAGAGAGAGAGAGTGACAGAGAGAGAGAGAGGGCGACAGAGAGAGAGAGAGGGCGACAGAGAGAGAGAGGGCGACAGAGAGAGAGAGAGAGAGGGCGACAGAGAGAGAGAGAGAAGGCGACAGAGAGAGAGAGAGGGCGACAGAGAGAGAGAGAGGGCGACAGAGAGAGAGAGGGCGACAGAGAGAGAGAGAGAGAGGGCGACAGCGAGAGATACAGAGGGCGACAGAGAGAGAGACAGAGGGCGACAGAGAGAGGGCGACAGAGAGAGGGCGACAGAGAGAGGGCGACAGAGAGAGGGCGACAGAGAGAGGGCGACAGAGAGAGGGCGACAGAGAGAGAGAGGGGGCGACAGACAGAGAGAGAGAGAGGGCGACAGAGAGAGAGAGAGAGCGACAGAGAGAGAGAGAGGGCGACAGAGAAAGAGAGGGCGCCAGAGAGAGAGAGTGCGCCAGAGAGAGAGAGTGGGTGACAGAGAGAGAGTGGGTGACAGAGAGAGAGTGGGTGACAGAGAGAGAGTGGGTGACAGAGAGAGAGTGGGTGACAGAGAGAGAGAGTGGGTGACAGAGAGAGAGAGTGGGTGACAGAGAGAGAGAGTGGTGACAGAGAGAGAGTGGGTGACAGAGAGAGTGGGGAGAGAGAGTGGGCGACAGAGAGAGAGAGTGGGCGACAGAGAGAGAGAGTGGGCGACAGAGAGAGAGAGTGGGCGACAGAGAGAGAGAGAGGGCGACAGAGAGAGAGAGGGCGACAGAGAGAGAGAGTCGACAGAGAGAGAGAGGGCGACAGAGAGAGAGAGGGCGACAGAGAGAGAGAGGGCGACAGAGAGAGAGTGTGTGAGACAGAGTGTGTGAGACAGAGAGAGTGGGTGAGACAGAGAGAGAGGGTGAGACAGAGAGAGAGGGTGAGACAGAGAGAGAGGGTGAGACAGAGAGAGAGGGTGAGACAGAGAGAGAGGGTGAGACAGAGAGAGAGAGAGGGCACGACAGAGAGAGAGGGCACGACAGAGAGAGAGGGCACGACAGAGAGAGAGAGAGGGCACGACAGAGAGAGAGAGAGGGCACGACAGAGAGAGAGAGGGCACGACAGAGAGAGAGAGGGCACGACAGAGAGAGAGAGAGGGCACGACAGAGAGAGAGGGCACGACAGAGAGAGAGAGAGGGCACGACAGAGAGAGAGAGGGCACGACAGAGAGAGAGGGCAAGACAGAGAGAGAGAGAGGGCACGACAGAGAGAGAGAGAGGGCACGTCAGAGAGAGAGAGCACGACAGAGAGAGAGAGAGAGGGCACGACAGAGAGAGAGAGGGCACGACAGAGAGAGAGAGAGAGAGAAAGGGCACGACAGAGAGAGAGAGAGGGCACGACAGAGAGAGAGAGGGCACGACAGAGAGAGAGAGAGGACACGACAGAGAGAGAGAGAGGGCACGACAGAGAGAGAGAGGGCACGACAGAGAGAGAGAGAGGGCATGACAGAGAGAGGGCACGACAGAGAGAGAGAGGGCACGACAGAGAGAGAGAGAGGGCACGACAGAGAGAGAGAGAGGGGCGACAGAGAGAGAGAGGGGCGACAGAGAGAGAGAGGGGGCGACAGAGAGAGAGAGGGGGCGACCGAGAGAGAGAGGTGGCGACAGAGAGAGAGAGGGGGCGATAGAGAGAGACAGCGGGCGACAGAGAGAGAGAGCGACAGAGAGAGAGAGAGGGCGACAGAGAGAGAGAGAGGGCGACAGAGAGAGAGAGAGGGCGACAGAGAGAGAGAGAGGGCGACAGAGAGAGAGAGAGGGCACGACAGAGAGAGAGAAAGGGCACGACAGAGAGAGGGCACGACAGAGAGAGAGAGGGCACGACAGAGAGAGAGAGAGGGCACGACAGAGAGAGAGAGAGGGCACGACAGAGAGAGAGAGAGGGCACGACAGAGAGAGAGAGAGGGGGCGACAGAGAGAGAGAGGGGGCGACCGAGAGAGAGAGGGGGCGACCGAGAGAGAGAGGTGGCGACAGAGAGAGAGAGGGGGCGATAGAGAGAGACAGGGGGCGACAGAGAGAGAGAGCAACAGAGAGAGAGAGAGGGCGACAGAGAGAGAGAGAGGGCGACAGAGAGAGAGAGAGGGCGACAGAGAGAGAGAGAGGGCGACAGAGAGAGAGAGAGGGCGACAGAGAGAGAGAGAGAGGGCGACAGAGAGAGAGAGAGGGCGACAGAGAGAGAGGGCAACAGAGAGAGAGAGAGAGGGCGACAGAAAGAGAAGAGAGAGGGCGACAGAGAGAGAGAGGGCGACAGAGAGAGAGAGAGAGGGCGACAGCGAGAGATACAGAGGGCGACAGAGAGAGAGAAGAGGGCGACAGAGAGAGGGCGACAGAGAGTGGGCGACAGAGAGTGGGCGACAGAGAGTGGGCGACAGAGAGTGGGCGACAGAGAGTGGGCGACAGAGAGTGGGCGACAGAGAGAGGGCGACAGAGAGAGGGCGACAGAGAGAGGGCGACAGAGAGAGGGCGACAGAGAGAGAGAGAGAGAGAGAGGGCGACAGAGAGAGAGAGAGAGAGGGCGACAGAGAGAGAGAGAGAGAGGGCGACAGACAGAGAGAGAGAGAGGGCGACAGAGAGAGAGAGAGAGCGACAGAGAGAGAGAGAGGGCGACAGAGAAAGAGAGGGCGACAGAGAGAGAGAGTGGGTGACAGAGAGAGAGTGGGTGACAGAGAGAGAGTGGGTGACAGAGAGAGAGTGGGTGACAGAGAGAGAGAGTGGGTGACAGAGAGAGAGTGGTGACAGAGAGAGAGAGTGGGTGACAGAGAGAGAGTGGGTGACAGAGAGAGAGTGGGTGACAGAGAGAGTGGGTGACAGAGAGAGAGTGGGTGACAGAGAGAGAGAGTGGGTGACAGAGAGAGAGAGTGGGTGACAGAGAGAGAGAGTGGGCACGACAGAGAGAGAGAGTGGGCAGACAGAGAGAGAAGGGCACGACAGAGAGAGAGAGGGCACGACAGAGAGAGAGAGAGGGCACGTCAGAGAGAGAGAAGAGGCACGACAGAGAGAGAGAGAGGCACGACAGAGAGAGAGAGGGGCACGACAGAGAGAGAGAGAGAGAAAGGGCACGACAGAGAGAGAGAGGGCACGACAGAGAGAGGGCACGACAGAGAGAGAGAGGGCACGACAGAGAGAGAGAGGGCACGACAGAGAGAGAGAGAGGGCACGACAGAGAGAGAGAGGGCACGACAGAGAGAGAGAGAGAGAGAAAGGGCACGACAGAGAGAGGGCACGACAGAGAGAGAGAGAGGGCACGACAGAGAGAGAGAGAGGGCACGACAGAGAGAGAGAGAGGGCACGACAGAGAGAGAGAGAGGGCACGACAGAGAGAGAGAGAGGGCACGACAGAGAGAGAGAGAGGGCACGACAGAGAGAGAGAGAGGGCACGACAGAGAGAGAGAGAGGGCACGTCAGAGAGAGAGAGAGCACGACAGAGAGAGAGAGAGGGCACGACAGAGAGAGAGAGGGCACGGCAGAGAGAGAGAGAGAGAGAAAGGGCACGACAGAGAGAGAGAGAGGGCACGACAGAGAGAGAGAGAGGGGGCGACAGAGAGAGAGAGAGGGCGACAGAGAGAGAGAGAGGGCGACAGAGAGAGAGGGCGACAGAGAGAGAGAGAGGGTGACAGAGAAAGAGAGAGGGCGACAGAGAGAGAGAGAGAGAGGGCGACAGAGAGAGAGAGAGAGAGGGCGACAGACAGAGAGAGAGAGAGGGCGACAGAGAGAGAGAGCGACACAGAGAGAGAGAGGGCGACAGAGAAAGAGAGGGCGACAGAGAGAGAGAGTGGGTGACAGAGAAAGAGTGGGTGACAGAGAAAGAGTGGGTGACAGAGAGAGAGTGGGTGACAGAGAGAGAGTGGGTGACAGAGAGAGAGTGGGTGACAGAGAGAGAGTGGGTGACAGAGAGAGAGTGGGTGACAGAGAGAGAGAGTGGGTGACAGAGAGAGAGAGTGGGTGACAGAGAGAGAGAGTGGGTGACAGAGAGAAAGTGGGTGACAGAGAGAGAGTGGGTGACAGAGAGAGAGTGGGTGACAGAGAGAGAGTGGGTGACAGAGAGAGAGAGAGGGCGACAGAGAGAGAGAGAGAGCGACAGAGAGAAAGAGAGGGCGACGGAGAGAGAGAGTGGGTGACAGAGAGAGAGTGGGTGACAGAGAGAGAGTGGGTGACAGAGAGAGAGTGGGTGACAGAGAGAGAGTGGGTGACAGAGAGAGAGTGGGTGACAGAGAGAGAGTGGGTGACAGAGAGAGAGTGGGTGACAGAGAGAGAGTGGGTGACAGAGAGAGAGTGGGTGACAGAGAGAGAGTGGGTGACAGAGAGAGAGTGGGTGACAGAGAGAGAGTGGGTGACAGAGAGAGAGTGGGTGACAGAGAGAGAGTGGGTGACAGATAGAGAGTGGGTGACAGAGAGAGAGTGGTGACAGAGAGAGAGAGTGGGTGACAGAGAGAGAGAATGGTGACAGAGAGAGAGATGTGGTGACAGAGAGAGAGTGGGTGACAGAGAGAGAGAGTGGGTGACAGAGAGAGAGAGTGGGTGACAGAGAGAGAGAGTGGGTGACAGAGAGAGAGAGTGGGTGACAGAGAGAGAGAGTGGGTGACAGAGAGAGAGAGTGGGTGACAGAGAGAGAGTGGGTGACAGAGAGAGAGTGGGTGACAGAGAGAGAGAGTGGGTGACAGAGAGAGAGAGTGGGTGACAGAGAGAGAGAGTGGGTGACAGAGAGAGAGAGTGGGTGACAGAGAGAGAGTGGGTGACAGAGAGAGAGAGAGAGGGTGACAGAGAGAGAGAGAGAGGGTGACAGAGAGAGAGAGAGGGTGACAGAGAGAGAGAGAGAGGGTGACAGAGAGAGAGAGAGGGTGACAGAGAGAGAGAGAGGGTGACAGAGAGAGAGAGAGGGTGACAGAGAGAGAGAGTGTGACAGAGAGAGAGAGGGTGACAGAGAGAGAGAGGGTGACAGAGAGAGAGAGGGTGACAGAGAGAGAGAGGGTGACAGAGAGAGAGAGGGTGACAGAGAGAGAGAGGGGGTGAGAGAGAGAGAGGGGTGAGAGAGAGAGAGGGGTGAGAGAGAGAGAGGGTGACAGAGAGAGAGGGTGACAGAGAGAGAGGGTGACAGAGAGAGAGGGTGACAGAGAGAGAGGGTGACAGAGAGAGAGGGTGACAGAGAGAGAGGGTGACAGAGAGAGGGTGACAGAGAGAGGGTGACAGAGAGAGGGTGACAGAGAGAGGGTGACAGAGAGAGAGAGAGAGGGCGACACAGAGAGAGAGAGAGAGGGTGACAGAGAGAGAGAGAGAGGGTGACAGAGAGAGAGAGAGAGGGTGACAGAGAGTGAGAGAGAGACAGACAGTGAGGGTGACAGAGAGAGGGTGACAGAGAGAGAAGGTGACAGAGAGAGAGAGAGAGAGAGAGGGTGAAAGAGAGAGAGAGAGGGTGACAGAGAGAGAGAGAGGGGGTGACAGAGAGAGAGGGGGGGTGAGAGAGAGAGAGAGAGAGAGAGAGAGAGAGAGAGAGGGGTGACGGAGAGAGAGAGAGGGTGACAGAGAGAGAGAGGGTGACAGAGAGAGAGAGGGTGACAGAGAGAGAGAGAGAGGGTAACAGAGAGAGAGAGAGAGGGTGACAGAGAGAGAGAGAGAGAGAGAGAGAGAGGGTGACAGAGAGAGAGAGAGAGAGAGGGTGACAGAGAGAGAGAGAGAGAGAGAGGGTGACAGAGAGTGAGAGAGAGACAGACAGTGAGGGTGACAGAGAGAGGGTGACAGAGAGAGGGTGACAGAGAGAGAGAGAGAGGGCGACACAGAGAGAGAGAGAGAGGGTGACAGAGAGAGAGAGGGTGACAGAGAGAGAGAGAGAGAGAGAGTGACACAGAGAGACAGAGGGTGACAGAGAGAGAGAGAGGGTGACAGAGAGAGAGAGAGGGTGGCAGAGAGAGAGAGAGGTGGCAGAGAGAGAGAGAGGGTGACAGAGAGAGAGAGAGGGTGACAGAGAGAGAGAGAGGGTGACAGAGAGAGAGAGAGGGTGACAGAGAGAGAGAGAGGGTGACAGAGAGAGAGGGTGACAGAGAGAGAGAGAGAGAGGTTGACAGAGAGAGAGGGTGACAGAGAGAAAGGGTGACAGAGAGAGAGGGTGACAGAGAGAGAGGGTGACAGAGAGAGAGGGTGACAGAGAGAGAGGGTGACAGAGAGAGAGGGTGACAGAGAGAGGGTGACAGAGAGAGGGTGACAGAGAGAGGGTGACAGAGAGGGTGACAGAGAGAGAGAGAGGGTGACAGAGAGAGAGAGGGTGACAGAGAGAGAGAGGGGGTGACAGAGAGAGAGAGAGGGTGACAGAGAGAGAGGGTGACAGAAAGCGAGGGTGACAGAGAGAGGGTGACAGAGAGAGGGTGACAGAGAGAGAGTGACAGAGAGAGAGAGAGAGTGACAGAGAGAGAGAAGGTGACAGAGAGAGAGGGTGACAGAGAGAGAGAGGGTGACAGAGAGAGAGGTGGCAGAGAGAGAGAGGTGACAAAGAGAGAGGGTGACAGAGAGAGAGTGGGTGACAGAGAGAGAGTGGTGACAGAGAGAGAGTGGTGACAGAGAGAGAGTGGATGACAGAGAGAGAGTGGATGACAGAGAGAGAGTGGATGACAGAGAGAGAGTGGGTGACAGAGAGAGAGTGGGTGACAGAGAGAGAGGTGGGTGACAGAGAGAGAGTGGGTGACAGAGAGAGAGTGGGTGACAGAGAGAGAGATGGGTGACAGAGAGAGAGAGTGGGTGACAGAGAGAGAGAGTGGGTGACAGAGAGAGAGTGGGTGACAGAGAGAGAGTGGGTGACAGAGAGAGAGAGTGGTGACAGAGAGAGAGAGTGGGTGACAGAGAGAGAGAGTGGGTGACAGAGAGAGAGAGTGGGTGACAGAGAGAGAGAGTGGGTGACAGAGAGAGAGAGTGGGTGACAGAGAGAGAGGGTGGGTGACAGAGAGAGAGAGTGGGTGACAGAGAGAGAGAGTGGGTGACAGAGAGAGGGTGACAAGAGAGAGTGGTGACAGAGAGAGAGTGGGTGACAGAGAGAGAGAGTGGGTGACAGAGAGAGAGAGTGGGTGACAGAGAGAGAGAGTGGGTGACAGAGAGAGAGTGGGTGACAGAGAGAGAGAGGGTGACAGAGAGAGAGAGGGTGACAGAGAGAGAGAGAGAGGGTGACAGAGAGAGAGAGAGAGGGTGACAGAGAGAGAGAGACAGAGAGAGAG